>NC_024323.1:12512499-12533695 GCF_000523025.1 Cynoglossus semilaevis
GGTGGGGTGGAGCATCGACAGTTTTAACAGACAGCGTTCAGGTTCAGGCAAATTCTGGCACAGCAGTGAAAGCGACGTCTCGGAGATGTGGCAGTGAAGGTGAAAGCACTTAGTCCAAATTTAGCAACTGCTGTTCAGCATAAACACAGCAGTGAACGCGTGCTTTCCCTTTTTATGCACGGACAAACACAAACCAAAGTTCACCTTGAGCTGATCAAACAGCATGTCCATGGCCGTGGGCTCGGGGAGCAGAGGCGTTCTGTTACGGTTCTTCTCCAGGCGAGCCAGGGGCATCCAGTGGAGCGGAGGGTCAGGAAGACTGGGAGGGCAGCGGATTAGTTGATTTAAGAAAAAAAAAAAAGACGTGCAATAGATGCAATATGTCTAAAAAAACACAAAAAACAACTTCTATTTCCCCTCAGAGGAACTGGAAGCTGAGAAAACTGTGACCACTCTGCTGGAAATGTCTAAACCAGTGGTTCTCAAACTTTTTCTACTCTGTACCACCTGAGAAAACATGGATCTCTCTGAGTACCACCATGATGACTAGCATTAGCATATACCAGCGTAGCCCTTCAATATTAGCTTCCACCACAGGAGAGATGTTTATAAAGATGTTGATGTTTAAATGTTGTATTAATTGTGCGTGGTATGTTTCAGATTTATTCAATTGAAAATGTAAATTAATTTTCCCCACGTACCACTAGAGGGCGCCAGTGGTACGCGTGGTACCACAGTTTGAGAACCACTGGTCTGAATGTCCCAGTAACAGCCGACTCTCTCTCACCTGTGAGGATTTGGAAACTCCTTTAATGTCACCAGGAGCACGTTTCCCTGCCGGTCTTTCAGAGGTTCGTAGTACACCTGGCCCAGGTCCACGGTTCCCAGGGAACTCTGGGTGAGATAAAGCAGAAAGACGGCACTGAATAATGTGGAATAATGCATTTGACGCCCGGCGATGAGGAACAGGTTTGCTGTTAGAGATAATAAATGGCATCTGAAATAGGACGAGCGGCAGGAGGGAGACATGTAAAGAGGCAATTAACATAGTAATTAACTCATTCTGGAGCTTCTTATCGTGCACAGTAAGCAGCTTAGCTTCCTACCTGCAGCAGGAAAACCGCTCGCAGGATGTTGTGCCGGTTCTGAAGGAGGGAAGAGGAAGATGAGTGTGCAGAGAACAGGGCCTGCTGCAGCCAGCGCACTTGTTGCCAAGCGTACGACAGCTAGAAAAATAAAAGGAAAGGAAATGAACTTCTGGTAAAAAAAATCTGAATCACTGTTCAGTCACTGAACTGTTACATCCAAACGCATGAACAACGTAGTTTCACCTTAGCAAACCAGAGGAAGTCATGGATGATGGAGGTGGAACAGCACTGAATCTCCACTAGGGGGATTTGGTCTTCAGCTGTCACCAGAATGTTTTCCTTGTGGTAGAATACTGTTGCCAGGTACACGCCCCTAAGGAGATCAGAGTAAATTCACTTTTCGAGACAAAATGACAAAATGTTAAAATGAACACAAATACAAAAATAAAATACAAAATATATACAATTATATTTCTATAATTTGCATAAGGATTTTATGAATCTGGTAAAGGAAGGTTAAAATGTAGACCACAATGTCTCTGTCTAGCTGCAAACCCAAACTCAAGGTTCTTGACCTTTGACCTTCCAGGAAAGACCTTTTATCTTCATTCACTCACTGGAGCTGTCTGTTTGACGTGTGGTGAAACACCTATAACACCTAGGTTTGTTTCTGTTTACTGATGTGTTAGAAGACAAAATGATCAAGAATGTACTCAACGGGTGTTTTGTGAAAAAATATATTCCCATATTCCGTGTTCCTAACAGACTCTTTCACACTCATATGATTCCCAGTTTCAGGTGCAGCACAATCTCCACGGAGAGTCTGACACACTGATATGTAGGTCACCTACCTATATGGTACAGTATATGGTGAAAAAATAAATTCTGTATGCAAAGTAGAATAATGTTATTCACCAATGAATAAACTCAAAAAACTCAGCAAATACTTTTAAAAAGAGCTCAGATTTCTTAGGAGGGTGAAAAAATATATGTGTGTCCTCGTCTTTTCATAACTCCACTTTCTTCTTTGTGGCCAACACTGCTGTAAATGCAGCACATTTAATCTGTCAGCTCCTATAGCCCGCAGGCACCGTGGGACAGGTGAGACAGATGGAGCGCCAGTACCTCTGTAGGAGGCGAACAAACTTGGTGGCCGACTGGAACAGTTGTTTGATGCCGCGAGACACAGAGAGGCGCTTGCTGGGACTTTGGGGCTTCAGGCTCTCTGTGGAGAGGAGAGCACAGCTGAAGGAGACGGGAGACTCAGAGTTACAGTGGCTGCCAAAAGCACATTCAGCGTGCCTGCACGAGATCCCAGAGCAGGGATGGACACCTGCGGTAAACACTCAGCCGTGTGCTGGATAAGTGTAAATATTTAGGGACGTGCATTTGAAAATATGTTAAAATGGCTTTATTTAATCAAGGATAAAATGAGAGTAGAAACATTGTTAACTCTGTTATCATGCCAAATTCAAAGCATCTTTAATGCAGTTTTGATCATATATTTATATATATATTTTTAAAATTTAATTAATGATAAGTTTTCAACCCTGAAAAATAAAGTGTGTTTACATCAAACAAGCAAACTTGAACTAAACATAAATGGAAACCTGATCCAATAAATGAAGTTTTTCAACAGGTTTTGAGTCTGTCAAAAAACATTTGAAAGTAAACTTTGGTTTAGTCCTTGGACCAAACCAAAGACCCAGGTTGTGAGCTGGGCCTCTGGGATTTCTAATGTAGAAATTCTCTCATGGAAACACACTTCTTGTCAAAGTGTTTTGCCTTAAATGGAGGAGACGTAGAGAAAACATTTGGTTATTTCCGTAATCAGTACTGATTTTTTAAAGTGCGTCTTAGAACTTTTAGAATAAACAGAAGTATGAGATGTAAAGAAAACGTTTGGTTATTTCCCATCAGTACTGATTTTTTAAAGTGCATCTTAGAACTTTTAGAATAAACAGAAGTTGGTAAAAATAGTTAATAAGATGAAAACATATGATGGTGGAGATAAAATACACTGGTCTCATGGTTGTGATGCACGTGCAGTACCTATAGAGTATCCTCTGTAGTGCGACTCCCGGGCGTCTTCCAGCAGCTTCCTCACCAGACCCTGGTGGTTTCTGAACTGCGACTTCACACCACTGCACTCCCTCCAACCTGAGCAGGAAGTAAGTGGGTAAACAAATGACCACTGGTGTTTTCATGCAATTAGTCGCCTGAATCAGCAGGCGCATTAACAACTCATTTGCAGGGCTGACATGAGTACTGCTGTTTCCTGTCTCTGCAATAAGGAAACAAATGATTGGAAACCTGTCACCCTGAACGCCTCACTGCTGATTAATTCCAAGCTGCTGAGCCGCCTCACTCTTGAATTGACCCGCTATATCAGGTCATACCGAGCGATGGAGCAGCATAACAAACACTGCAGAGATTTAATTCTATTTTGCATACATTTGAATCTTTTTCTCTACCTTTACTTTCAGATGTAGTGTGAGGTGTCTTTCACTTCATTTCCGGTGTAAAAATAGAAAAACTTCATTTCAGATGTAGTGTGAGGTGTCTTTCGCTTCATTTCCGGTGTAAAAATAGAAAAAAGCAACCCTGAGTTAAGCGGCGTGAAAACACAGTCGGGTATGCAAGAATGATTTATTTAAACTCAAGGTGACATAAATATAAAAGCTCACTGACTGTTGGTGATGTCCTAAATTGTCCAGACTTTTCAAGACACGCATGCATTCTGTGTTTTTTCAAATCACGTCAACACAGAAACTCAATGAATCACAGTAAGAAAAGGGAAAAAGAAAACACGCTAAGACAAACGATGGTTTGCTTGCAGTAGACAATACTCACTGGAGGGGGCAGCACTGACTGGGGTAGAGCACTGAGGCGGGCCCCATCCTTTCACATTGTAGGCACTCACTCTCACAAAGTAATGCACTCCCTGCATGGAGAGAAGCAGCAGACCGACAAATTATTACCGTGCATTAGCCTGAGCAGTCGTCGGCTGTGGAGGGACGGAGAAATACTGCACGGACGGTAGTGCTGCTCTCATTATTAATTCATCTGTTTAAGCAAAGCAGTTGGGTGAGACAACTGTCCTCCCCCGGGAGGGTCCGCCCAGCAGATGATGACTGGAGTCTCTGTTAAGAGCTATTGTGTGTTTGCATACAGAGACATATATCTGAAGGATTCAAATGTATGTGTGTTTTATTTCATACTTGTTTTTGTAACCTCTCCAGGACATGTTTTTGGCACCTACACCTAGTGAATGAAAAAATAATAATCTTTAAATAATGTACTAAAGATCTTCGTTCACTTTTCTTTTCATCTCCGACAAAGTGTTTGTGTTCAGGCCATAAATCCTCCCAACAGAAAACATTCATGAGGTCAAAATGTTTTTTTTACCACAATCATTTAAAAATAATTTCCTCTAAATAAGATTATATTTTTATTTATTTTACACTTCAATCAGCTAAGCTAAAAAGAGCTTTTTATGTGCAGTCTGTATGAAGTGATTTGTGAATAATTTTTTTAAACTTTTTTAAAATTTTTTTTTTAACTTTCAGTTCTGAAGATATTTTTTTGAAATATAAACTCAGCCTATTAAGGTTGGACAGTTTCATTACAGCCAGAAAACATACTGTAAAGTAAAATAATTGAAACAGTTTCCAAACAGTTTTTGGAAACTGTGAAACCTGACAGGTTCTACGAACACTGGTTTAGGCTCTACGTCAGTGCTAACAGGGACAGCTTTGTAAACCACTGGCTGCGTGTGTGTGTGTGTGTGTGTGTGTGTGTGTGTGTGTGCATCTTACCGCTACGAGTCCCTTGATACTGTAGGAGGGATTCTTGGTTTCGGTAACTTGTGCCGATCCGACGACACGTTTGAAGCTGGATGAGGAGCTCCACTCCACTGTAAACAAAAACAGTGTCACTGACAGAATATTCTCCTCTCAAACAGCTCTCAGGAGAAACCAGGCATCCAAGGGTTCGCTCTTTGTTTGCTTTCCCGAGAGCTGGGAACTCACTGTACCTGAGCTTAATCAACTCTGGGCTTAAACACCGTGAAACCTGTGTCTCTCAGTGTGAGGCTCTTCATGCCATTACCCATCACCCAGGTGTCACTCACCTCTGTAGCGGGTGATTAGCCCCGTGGTCCCCCCCTCTGGCTCTTTGATTGTCACAAACAGAGAGGACGCACTGGTCACCACGACAGACACGTGGCTGGGAGGACCAGGGAGTTCTGTTTACAGGAGACATTAAAACAAAATCAGAGTCAGAGTGAGGGAGGGGATTATTTTGGATTAGGACGTTACAGACATTACAGTTTCAACAACTTTATTGACCGTTTTTACACTGAGGTTTTATTAGGGATGTCTGATAAAATCGTCCAACCAATAGGATTGGCCTGATATTACCATAATTATGTAATATAAGTACGAATTGTTATCACTTTTTCCTGCAACGCCTGGGTTTTGCCAAATATGCTGGAATCACTTTTATTCTAAATTTTATTCTGTACAGTGTTAATTCGTGGAAGTCTCTAGTGTTAATTCCACGACAGAAGACGTTGTGATGTGACCTAAAAATAGTTTTGGAGGAAAACTGGATCAGTATCGGTTGATATCGGAATCGGAAATTGGACAGTATCGGCATATGTGATATTGGCAAACTGTTCATATCAGACATCCTTAGGTTTTATACTTGAAGCAGCAGCAGGTTTGATTTTACAGTGAAGGATGGAGTAAAAGACCTCTTTGATGCAGATACACCGGGGTTTGAAGAGGTTCCTGTAGCTGAATAAAGTCTGCACCGACACCCTCTTATTAGATGCCATTAAAGGTCTGGATTTCTCTGCACACATGGAAGTTCACCGACACTAAGTTTTGAAATTGAAGCAGGCAGCTGCTGGCAGCTGTTGTAGGGAGTGAAGGGCATGGGAGAGTTTAAAAAAAGTGGATGCAAGGCTGTATGTTGAATTTTCAATGAGGTGAAAGAGGGTAGAGGAAGACTTTCAAGAGGCCACTCCTGGGTTACGGGAGTCCAGATGGGAAATGCTAAGGACTTAAGGAAGGAGTGGGGCTGAATACCTGATGGCTGTGGACTTTGTCAGTGATGATGGAGGGCTGGGCAGAGAAAAGGGATGTTAAAAAAAAAAAGAAAAAAGGAAGTTGTTTATGTGACTGAAGAGGCTAAAGAAAAGATGGACAGAAAAAAAAAAACCCCAAACAAATTCGATCCACTCTGCTTGGCCGTGATTCAAGCGCTGCCACAAGCTGACCCAAGATCACTGACCTGTGTTCAGGAAATTCTCCCTCATGCGGCAGTACAGCTGCAGCCTGAGGCTCCACAGGCGAAGGTGTCTCTGGATGTCAGACTGCACCTGAGGCCCGGCCCCTGTTTTCTTCACCAACTCCTTCTTTTCTTCAATCCCTTTCAGCCGTTTGCTTGCCAGTGCCACCAGAGCATCCAGCTTGAGAGACCATTCAGACGGTCGGCACACTGAAAGAAGGGAGAGAGAGCGAGAGAGAGAGAGAGAGAGAGGGAAGGAAGGATAGAAACTGAATATGATTCATGTTTATCTCTGCCTCTGCAGACACTCGCTATGGATTTTTTGCTCATTTCAGGTATGTTTAAAAAAAGGACTTACAAACAGGGTTGTGCCTGGCTCCTGCCTTTGTCAACACGTGCAGGAGGGGGGAGTTGTGGGTAAGAGCCGCTACATCCAGTGGCACCAGGCCCTGATCACTCACCCTGTTTACTCCCTTCTCCCTGTCTCTCTCCCAGTTCTTTTCCTTCTTCTCTCCTCTCTCCCACATGCTTCCTACTCCTCCGCCTCCACCAGCACAGACGGTGTGGTCTCTGGACAGCAGGCTTTGTACGGCCAACGTGTCCTCATTTTCCACCGCTTCCCACAGGGTCTTGTACTAATGGTGAGCAAGAAGGTCCGCAAGTGTGTGGGCGAGCAAGCAAGCGAGGGAGGGAGGGAGGACAGCAGAAGTAGAGGGATCACAGAGAAAAAAAAAGTTCACTCAATTAGAGGGAGAAGACACGCTGATGACTGGCAAAGGTTGAGGGAGTGTCTGGTAGTGTAATACAGGTCTCGTCATGAATCAGCAGCAGCAGCGGTCTGGTGTCAAAGGAACATCTCACGATGATGAGAAACAAGCGAGAGGCCGGGACATTTCATGAAACTCAACTTCTTTAAAATGACTCAAATATCTTACGGCATCTGCAATCTTGGTGAGGTGCCTGGGTGTGTCCGCGTCCTCGGAAACGCAGGGCTCTCCCCCCCTCAGTTTGATGGAGAGGTTTCTGTAGATGCGCTTGGGTGAGACTGGACCGAGAGAGCGGCGGCGCTGTGGCGTGTTCTTCATGGATACAGACATGACAGAGGAGAGGAGAGAGGAGGAAAGTACAGCACAGGAGGGAAAAGGCAGTGGCTAAAAGACAGAGGAGAGGGGTTTCAGGTTTGATCATTTATAGGTGGAGAAATTAAAGGACGCAGACAGGGTCTAAGGCAAGAGGAAGTATTGGGAAAAACTGAAAGATAGAAGTGAACACTGGAAACAAGAAAGTAGAATAATGGGGGGAAAGAGGATAAAAGAAAACCAAGAGTGAAAATAATTCAACTTAGTAAAGGCTGAGCAGAGTGTCGCTGGTGAGAGGATAAAAGGTACAATTCACATAAAAAGCAGATGAAAATGCCATGTAGCAATTATACTGCGCCCTCTAACCATTCTGCTCTATTTATTCTTCTGCTATCTGCAACAATGTGATGCCATTGTCATTCAGATTGAATAAAAAGAGAGAAAATCAATCTAAGAAAAGGGGATCACATTCAGACTCATTTATCTTCAGTGAGAATCTCTGTACTGTATATAAATGGCAGAAGTCAAAAAGGCATCGTCACATTTACCATTAGGTCGTTTTAACACCATTACAATCAGTGGCTTTTCTGCCTGGAAATGACAGTGTCTCTATTCAAAAACTGCAGTTACTCAGCCAGTTTTCTTTTTTTTTTGTCAGCAACTCTTCTCTTTCATTTGTCTCTGTCTCTCCATTGGCATCATCTCCGCTGCGCTCTCTTTTCACAGCCTGACAGTTTGGACGCTCAGAACATTCATATCTGAGCAGCATCTTTGTAGGCAAAATTTGATACTCAAACTCTATCACCACTGTCATCTCTCTCTCACTCACTGTTTCATCACCTTTCTGTGGGAAAACTTTCCAGGGGAATTCTATCAGGTTTTGTAACAATATTTTTAGTTCATCTTTGCAGAAAGCACTTGGAATATTGGTTAATTCACATTGAATGTGAACTCATGATGGAACACAATTAAAAAAAAAGTTTTTGTATTTGATTATTAATTTTCACTTTCTCTGAGTTTACTTCCTGACTTAGAGGCAGTTAGTAAGGCGAGCTATTTTTACATGATATGCTGCCGTGAAAAAGTCTTGACACCTCTGTATTATGAAGTCCTGGTGTGCAGCTGAGCAGTGCACCGTCCTTCTGGCACAGTGGTTCTGGCCACAATGACGGCACATCTCACTGTGTCTGAATGTGGGGATGCAGGGATACGGGGGTAATACCAACCCTTGTTATTGGTAGGCCTCTGTGCTGTTTGTTGATTATGTCTGACATCAGTTGTGGAAACTGCTGATGAGCTCAAAGTTGAGCAAGGACTTCAACTTCAGCATTTGCTTTTTTGATGGGACACGGGGATAAGACAAGGCAAAATACCTGGAGGGAAGGCTTAACCTGTATGTATACAAAGTGTGCCAGCATGGGAGTTTAGGTAATAACAGTTATATCACCAAGGCGGGGCTGACCTGTGCCACAGCGTATTACTAAAGCTGCTAGTACTAAAAAAAATTGATTTAAACTGGTAAATAAATTTACTTTCAATTTACATATAATGATTAGATCCCAGTATTTCTTTCAATTTACATATAATGATTAGATCCAATAAACCAAAAATAACAAATGTGGAAAATTAGAACAACGTGTCTTTAATGAAAAAATATCACCACTGTCGAAATAGTGTTTGCTCCATAATAAAAAATAGAAGAAAGAGATTAGATGAAGGCTGGAATCATTTTTTTTTCTAAGGAGAAATGATGTAACACTTTACCACAAATGTGACATGAGATTACTTTTACAGAAGTATTTTTTTTTTTGGGGGGGGGGTTTACAGACCCTAAAGGTCTTGAGCCACTTCTCTGCAGCCACAATAAAGACTAACACCTGTGACTTTCTTTTCCAGGAACTGAGGTCACAGAACAAGCCATGACCTTACACTTCTTATGAGTATCTTAAGTCTTTATGTGTCTACTTCAGGTTATATAGTCTTCTTTTCCATTCTGGTTCATTTACAAGGTTTGACTTTTTGTAAATTACTTAGTATT
Organism: Cynoglossus semilaevis; assembly: GCF_000523025.1. NCBI lineage: Eukaryota > Metazoa > Chordata > Actinopteri > Pleuronectiformes > Cynoglossidae > Cynoglossus > Cynoglossus semilaevis. The sequence continues at coordinate 12,522,000 of NC_024323.1, forward strand.
GTAAATATGATTCTTTGTTTGATTATATGTTGTTTTTTTTTTTTGTTTTCAATTTTTTTACACTGTTCCTCAAGTGCTCCCCATTTATTTATTAATGGTTAATTAACAAATGAATGATAAGCCATCTCTAATCGTCGAATCAACTCACATGCCACTTAGAATTTTTTTTTTATTTGTGTTCCCTAGAAAAATTCCTCGTTGACTTTTGGTTTATGAGAATTTTTTTTAAATGATCATGTTATGTTAGACTGCATTATATGTATTATGTATTAGTTAAATACCGATATCAGTAACATAACTATTTACTATATACTAGTTTGAACCTTTACAGTTGTCGTTAGTTTTTAAATACAACTTTTTAACTTTATGTATTAGTTAAATACCGATATCAGTAACATAACTATTTACTATATACTAGTTTGAACCTTTACAGTTGTCGTTAGTTTTTAAATACAACTTTTTAACTACAATTTAAACTTTTAAACATCCGCACTTTTAACTAAAAGCGCCGTTAAAGAGTTTTAAATGCTTACCTTTCTGCTTCACTTTGGTCAGTCCTCTTTTGGAAGCTTCATAGAAACTTCCACAGGTTTTTCTGTCATAAATAATTGTTTGTTTTTCTGCTGTAATCCATTGTCCTTCCACCTCTGAGGCTCAAAGCACCTGAACGCAGCACCAGAGCTGCAGCTGCTCGTTCATGTTTACGCACGCACGTACGTACGTACGTATGCGCGGGCGACAGCGTGACCCCGCCCTCTTTCTTCATAAAATCTCATCTTATAGTTTACGTAAACTGAAGTTCATACTTCAAGAACGTACGTGGTGTGAAAAAGATCTAAATGTTGCAGTCGCGATTTATGCTGTGCTGCAGCAAGGTAGGAAAACCTTCCAGGTAAACGTTAACAAAAGAGCAGTATGTAATGAAAAAAACAAAAACAAAACAAAGACCTGATTAGACAGTGTGTCAAAAAGCATATCACTTAAGTAAGGTTAGTCAGCTGTGTCAGCAAACCAGAGGCTTCAAGCACTTCCTGCACGTACAGTCCAGACACATGCACTTTTTCTTTAATTAATGGTGGTAGTAGCTCAGCCCATCTGCCCAAGGATGCAGGTGTTACAAACGGTCTAAATGCATGTATACACTCTTGTGCATGAACCCAGGAACACACGGACACCTAACGAGATAGAGCTCAGCTAGCTGTATTTATGTCATGCAGTGAAGTGTGTTTAAGAAGAACTCCTGAGTGATTATACATTGACGTGTTGATGGTGGCCGATCCTCGCCCCCACACATATCATCGGATATAGTTTCTGTTGCCAAGAGGCTTTTGTTGTCATGGTGACAACTAAATTGTGGTTTTTACAACTGAACGGTGCACTAAAACAAACTTGTGTATCCCAGCATGGCTTATTATTCAGCAGTAGCACTCATTAGAGCATAAACTAATGCTGCTACATAATTTATATGCAGTAATAACTATTTTACAGAACGTTTAGACGTTTAGAGAAAAATTAATACAATAAAAGCAATTAAAAAAATACCCAGAATATTTTTTATATTAAAGAACATTTTCTGAGAATATGTAAGTAAATAATAAATGGGTAAAAATAAAAAAAATAATATGAAATGGGAACAGGGCAGAGCTTATAAAGTAGGACTTTTCTACTGTTGAACTTGGTAAACTAAATTACTTATTGTCTAATTTAATACACTAGCTAAAATAACATATTTTGTTTTACATGGGCTTAATAGCATGTTATTTTATTGGAAAATTGTAAAAGAACTCTTAGGAGCCAACTTTGACCTTGTTTTTGAGGATGGGTAAGTTGCTAATTAGCCTAGCAGTAAGCATAATGCTCAATAGCTACAGAGCTGAACACTAGTTTTGGTAAGGAGTTTGGTAAGGAGTTTCCCTAAACTTTAATTGTTCATGCTGTCTGTGGTTTCGGCTTTGACAGTTGGATGGACTAAAATGATGAGTAGATTCATTGTTTATGACAAGTTATTGTCTATAACAAGATACAAGCTGTAAAAGAAAAGTTAGAAGCCAAGCTTGTTTCTGAGGACTGGTAAGGTGCTAATTAGCTTAGCTACAGTAGCGTCATGATGCTAAACAGTTACATAGCTGTATTGTACAGTAACTTTAGATAAGTGCTTAGCTCACCTGTCAATATTGCAGTTTTCCGAAATATTTTTCACATCATTCGTACTTTGTGCATTGTTTCTTTGTCAGGTGGACTATAATGATGAGTGGAGATATTGTTTATGACAAGATACACTCTAGACATAACACAAAATGGAGTCTGTCCCTGACATCAACGGAAGGTTCGCAGCTACAGCTCTGTGTTGCCTGTGTCACTGAAATGATGGACAGTGAAGACATTGCAGTAAGTGATACAACAGAAATTTGCTGTGTATGACATTTTTCCATCATATTATTATCTATATTAGGCATATATAATGCTTTATACAAGTATGTCTTGTGGTGCATTGTATTATCTATATTAGGCATATATTTAAATGTTTTATACAAGTATGTCTTGTGGTGCATTACAGGGAATGTATTTCATATTTCCTATTACACTGCTTGTATTTACTGTCTTATGTTGGTCTCTGTCTCTGCTTCAAAGTCAGTGAGAAAGGCCTTTGCGTTGTCTGCTGTCAGTGAGATTCTCAAATGTTCTCCAGGGGCCTTAAAAGAGCTGCTCCAGCAGGACCACAGAGTGTTGCTGTGTTTTACAGCTTCTTTGCTGGGTAAGAAATTGTATCATGTGCAACACAAGACTATGTAAAAGGGCACATAGTAATTAAAAACATCTCGCCATTTTGGGGACAAAGCAGTGGAACAAAATCCTATATTGTACTGACATTTACAATGTGACAACATTGTTCACTGGTTTAACATAACTTAGATGTTGGTCTGTACTCTTGGAATTATTTTACCAGCAGCTTGTACTACCAATTTCAGTGCCTTTTGTCTATATACTGCTTTCTTGTCAACTGCTATAAGAAGAAATAGACAGAATGCAATAAACAAATCACCATTATTTTCCTTAATTAAAGAGTTTAACGGCATTTGACTAGAGCTCTAAATTTAATTGCATGTTTGTGCACATAATCATTGGCTGTAAAATTAAACCCAGAGTTCAATTGTATTTATTATATATTTGAGTTATCAACCTTCTGAAAATTTTTAATATGGCAGACTTTGTGTCAAAAGCTGCCGATTATAATTTGTATTTATGCTTTTATGCTGTGCTGCTAATTGCAAAACTGACAAAACTCCTTGATCATTAAAATCAATGAGACTTGAACTTCCTCACCAGGGCATTACACATTAATTACCACAGCCATGATTATATGCCAGGCTGTTTTTTAATAGATATTTTGAGGATACCTCTAATATTTTCACTTTATCAGATGCATTTAGATGGTTATAACATTGACTGTACTTACACTCCAACAACACTCCAAGTTGTAAGGTCTATTGTGGCAAAAGTGTTTTGTGAACTTGATCTATTCAAATGAAATGTACTTGACTTGAATGAGCAACATACTTCTTTAAAAAGTGCACATAGTGAAAAAACCTTTGGAGAAACAATACATTAAACAATACAATTAAAATCTTAATTTAATCATTTTTAATAAAACAGCAGAACTAATCAGTCACAAAGATCCAGCTACATCTCTGAATCACACACAGGTTGCTTTTAAATATGACTTTACACAAATACAAAAGAATGACCATGAAACATTTTCAGTCCAACTATTTTCAAACCTCCTGAATTTTTATTACAGTTTCCCCACATTTTTTCTGTTGCTTCTATGCAACCATTTTTTTTATTAACATTTGTAAAGTCTACTGTTTAAATCTAACCTCATGTTACTCACATTACTGCTTTGCCACTATAGGGATTCTTCAGTCTGCAGAGAACCCAGCAACTGTGGAAAGAGCTCAGCAAGGTGAAGTGATGCATCATCCCACTCCCACTGCACTCGGGCAGACTCTCTTCTGTGTAGAATATATGTATATATATATATATATAGGTCACTCATATAAAAAGCTTGTTCCCGTATTCTCTTGAGACATTTCAATATAAAAAGCTTATTCCCGTATTCTCTTGAGACATTTCAATGCAGTTTAAAAAAAAAAAACCTTGTCTAGATGTTGTCTTTGATGCTTATTCATTCAGCGTTTAGCTATCACTAAGTACTGCATGTGTGTCAAGTAAGTGCAAATGACAGAATCATATTATGAGTTCTGTTTGTTACCACGTCATAGTATGATAGGTATGTAAGTTTTTTTAAACATGTTTCCTTTTCTATTGCTGCCTTTTTTAAGAAAGAATGAGACACAGATTGAAATAAGAAGTAAAACAAAGAAAAGCAAAAACTAAACCAAAGATGTTTCCCCCATTTTAATAGCATATCTGGATTGTATTCAAAAGCAACAAACCCTTGTTGACATCATTTACTGAAAAAAATAAATAAATCCAAGAATCAGTGTACAAAGCAGATTCCCAGAAATGACTGAAATAAGAAGAAAAAACTGTGTTCTATTAGGTACAGTATATCTACCATTGGGAATATATATCAGGGATATATATTGTGCTGTCCATTTCATGGATATATTTGCTCTTTATTTTGTCTATGCTGTTTGTGTGTGGCAGTTCTGGTTCAGCTGCTTTTGGAGCTCCGGAGTGAAGTGGCATTTGGCTTTGTTTTGGATGAGATACACAAACAGGTGAGGAAAAACCACATGTACAGACATATGGAGAAACTCACACAGGCAGCGAACCTCTACCAAACACCATAAAATATGTATCCTTATTTAATCCTCCTAAGGTGGTTTAGTAAGCACACAGTTTGTTTCTGCAGCTGATGCTGCAGGTGCAAAATACCGAGGCTTTCTCACAATGGTAGAAAGTTAAACCACCAGGCAGATGTGCAAACAACACGTTTGCAGTCAAAACACTACTTAGTAAAATACATTTCTTAAATTAAAATTCTGCCTTATTAAAACCAAAAAACAAACAAACAGAAAAATTTCTAGTAATTAAATGTTGTGTTTGTTCTGTTATTCTCTTTGAGCCAAGTGCTACCCACGGCGTCTCTGTGATCTTTGTGCTCTGTAAAACACTTAGCTTTGAGAAGGTCTTACACAAATACACACCCACCCGTGTGTATTTGTTTTAGACAAATCCTTGGCTGTTATTGATTTATACTATTTATACCATTTCCTCCAGCTAAGTGACCGGCTTTGTGTGAAAGGCTTCCTGCCCTTGTTCAACCTTCTGGGGACCATGGTGGAAGCTGTACCCAACGTGGCTCATTGTCTGGTGACTCAGTTTGGTGAGAATGTAAAACACACGACTAAGCAATCACCCCCCATCCTCCCCCCAACATACAGCTGTACTGATACCACTGACAACAGGTGTGAGTGTGTTCTAATGTGATAATCACTATTAGAAACTCAAGGTAATAGAAAAATCGAAGGAGAGGTGTTTTCAGTGCTCTTGTTTTTAGAGAAAGAAACCACATCTCTGACTTGTTATCTTTCTCAGTAGTGGATGAAATCAAGGTGGTTTGGTGTCCAAAAATTTCTTTACTCAGTTTAAGCCACTGTCTTAAAGCAAAATGAAGAGGAGAAACTCATTTGGCTCAGTGACCTAACCTCTATCCTGTAGAGAATAAATTTCTATATCACACACTAATGATGTTTCATCAGAGTGGTATAAAATACATTTATCAAAGCAGATTTCAAAAAGATTTCTAATACAAACTGGAATAACAACACCTCGATCACAACACATTTTTCTACCTATCCTCTATTGAAAGTATAGTGACAGGTTGTGTGTGTATGGGGGGGGTCAGTGTAAAGTAATTACAGTGTTCTTACTACTAGTTCATCTCAAATGAGTCCAGTGCTTCTCACAAGCTCTACTGAGAAGCTGCGGTTATTGGTGGGTTGTTGTTATAGTGATGCAACATGCAGGCTGCCTCTATTGACTGTATGTGCCTGTCTGTGGACTGTCACTCAACATGTCTCCGTAGGGCTGTTTGGACTAACCACAGCAGCACGTCAGAGGCAACATGAGCTCAGGCTGCGCAACACGTTCTGGTTTCTGGCTTCCTGCCTGTCTGTCTGTCAGATTAACTGCTCTTATTTTTCTCCCATCTTTTCCCTCTGCCTTAATCTATTTAGTGCACACAGAAAAAAAATATGGGGGAACAAAGACTGCATATGAAGCATTAATGAAGCAGACCAAGATGGGTGACAAAATCATTCAAGTGATTAAGGGCTTAGTTTTTCTGATGTGGTAGTGACAGGTCAGGCTGTGCTTATGTATTTCCGTTCTGACTTTGAACAAAAATAGTGAGAAAAATACCTTCAGCTTCAGTGGTTTTACTCATTGGTCTGAGAAGAGACAGAAAGGTCATTAAAACCACAGCAAAGCACATAGTTAAGATCAATGGGAAGCAGTGATTAAAAAAGAAATCTTGATTGACAGAGAGAAAGTGCTTCACAGTGAGGCAATAAATCAGTAAACCAAGCAAACTGAACCGCAACCTTTTACTTCTCTGTAGTTAACAAGACTCCAGACTGAGCTTGTTTTTCTCAGACAGATAAGATGGTCCAGAATATAAAAAAAAATGGAGACAAGGATTGAGTGGGTCAATAAATGAATGGTGATTGTTTTTCTTTTGCCTGATAACAGATCAGTTTATTTTTTAAAGCACTCGATACATCTTTTTATTTAATATAAAGTAAAAAATGTTACGCTCAGACCAGTACACATGTTCATTATGTAAACACAGAAGAAGTCTTTGTCTAAGTGTACCGGCTTTTACGTATACGAAACTCAATACACAAAATATGGGGCGTCCCATGTTTTCAGGTGTCATTGTCGTTCTACAGGGAGTGTGTTAAACTGCTTCTAAATGGTCTAAAAATGTGAACACAGCAAAAACATAAACAGGAACGTCTCATTGCCTCACCGTGGTTCTCTGTGTCTGTGTTTTTACGAGAATGTCATAAAATGTTGTGATGCTGCAGCAGCAGGATATAGTCAAGCTTATATTCTCCACGCAGCCTTTCACTACTTTAATAAGCTGCTTCCGTCTCCATCCTCTGTCTATGAAGATCACCCCCACAGCCTCCCCCTTCCCCTTCCACTTCCCCTCCCCCTGCTTGGGCTCTTTTTCTCATGCCTGACTCTCATCCTGACCACCTCATAAATTGTGGTTTAATCAAACATGTCAGGCAGCCTTTTCTCTCTCACATGGGCTTTAACCAGCTTCACAGAACCTCGGCACTTGTTCTCAGCTCCTCTCCTCTCTCATCCGTCAGACTTTTTAGTCTTAGTCCGACATTTAAGTATTCATGTGGGAAAATACAGTCAACCAGAAAAAGGTAATCTTAAAAAACCTTTTAGTAAAGTTCATCAAACTCTGATTGAAGCTTTTTCGGGGCTGGAACTGTGAGACACAGTGGTGGGATTTTCTAATTCCATGCAGCAGCTACAGATGCCCAACTAACTCCTATAGGGAGTTAGAAATGTCAGTTAGCTCAGATCAGCATGTGGGCTGTGTTGACCCCTGATGGAGGAAAAGACTGTAGTAAACATAACTTGCATAATGAGTGCAAGAGAAAGGTTCATTCACTCGCTTCCAGTTGCATGAACTGGTGCAAATCTGTTCTCACTTTTCTACCCACTGGCTGTTGTTTAAATCTCTCCACCTACCTGTGTCTTAGTCTCTCCCCACTTTCATCCTTACTTTTACTTGCCTGACAGTTTATAGTTTCTGTCGGCGGTGCTCAGACAATCAATGCCTTTATTTTCCCGGTATATTTTTGAATGTTTATTCTCTATTCATCTCCTTCCCGACCTGCCATTAAGCTGCTCTTTCTTTCACGCTAATAGCCAGTCTTCAATCTCTTAATCTTCAAACTTTCCTCCCACTGATGGCTCAGCAGTTGTCACGAAAAGCTATAGAGTGTATTAAAAAAACAAACAAACAAAAAATAACTCAGCCCAGCTTTGTTCTCAGTTGTTTAGCTCTCATTCATTTCCTTAATTTCCTGAAGCAAGGGATTAATAAGGTTCTAGCTACCTGTCTATCATCTTGTCTTCTGCTGGTGTTATCTCCTTTATCTATGCTTCTGCATCTCTGTCCTCTTCTTTTCACCTCACCTGCGCCTGTCACGGAAAGTCTGATGAGTTTGTTGTTCTCATGCCTTTACACAACCTTCAGTGAAATGAACAAGCAACGCATTTGAATAATGAAATATTTAGATGTTGTGGCCCTGTTCTCGCCAGTTTGTAGATGATATTATGATGTTTGTTCATGCATCGCAGCTGCCTTTGTTTTCTAGCAGGACCTTGTAAGACCAAGGTGGATTATCCTAAAAAAATAATAATATAATAATTCCAGCCACACTGTCCACAAATTTACCTCACTAAAAAAAGCCTAAACACAATTGCTCATTTAATATACCTCTCCCAAAAAAATAAGCCAAAAACCTTAACACAATTGCTCATTTAATATACCTCTAAATAAACACATAATGTGATATATTATGTAAACACTAGAGGCACTACAAGTGAGTTGTCATCTGTAACAACACAGGCAAGACGGCCTTAGTGGCTGTCAGTAAAAGTAATGTCAAAGTCAAAAACCTAACTACTAACCACCGTCAAGTCTCCAGGGTAGTTTTTGGAGCGTCATGGTTACATTAAGGTGTCCTCAATTCAATCCACTGCAGAGAAGTGAGCGGAGAGAGCAGTGGCTCTCTTTAAAGGTAAAGGCAGCACAAACCCGGCCGTTAGACAGCTGTGTCTCGACCACAGCATCTAACGTTCATTTAGATTTCGTCAAGAAATCGTTGATGGATGATGATGATTTACATAAAAATAGAACCATATGTTCTCATCCAGCTTCCACAAAGTCTTGTTTCTTTCTGATATATTCACCTGATAATTTATTTTTTCCCATTTCGCCCAGTGCTGCTGCTGGAACACTTGTGTTCGGCCTTACTCTACCCAGATGAAGCCCTGAAGGCTTCAGCTCTGTACGTGTGGCTGCAGGTGTTCAGGGCAGTTGGAGGATCGTCCGCCAAGTCGTTGCCTGTGGCAATTAGGGACAGAGTGTGCGTCCTGTTGAGACAAACCTTAGCCAACGCTGGCTCAGCAAAGCTCATCAAAAACTCTGTCGGTGAGAAAAAGACGTCAGTTTTGTTTATATTTCTAAGAAATTATGAATTATTAATTTTACCAGCATCTGTTTGGAAGACAAACTGAAAAAGGGACAGGGATTCTTAATCACAAGTGACAGTAAATTAAAATTCTTACATCACTCTATTCACATTTGAAGATGGATTTCTTCATAATAAGTTTGGAACAGTGTCAGAGATTTGCTTATCTCAGTGATTGAATTTTTACAATAACTTCATGTAAGAATTTGCGGTTGTTTTTTTTTTTTTTTTTTCTTCTTTTGTGTAACTTTGGATTTAATTAACCTTATAAGCCTTCTCAGCACTGGTGAGAACAGCAGCACAAATGAATTAAATAAGGTCATTTCTCTTTAACTTCAGGCTGAAGACACAGCAGAATCCCTGCTATATAATAACACTTCTACGAAGCAAAGAACACAGAGATGACCTCTGAAAAAAAATCATTTATTGGCTTTTTTTGCACAAAATTGGTGTATAGCTGACCTTTTGACTTTGTTAAGGTTTCTAAAGCAGTACCACCGGGGTCACACACATTTAGCTGCGGTGTCTGCCCTTAGAGAATGAAAATGTTCCTGACACTTATATACCTAATTTTCTAAAAATGGAAAATGTAAGAGACTGACTTTGCTTCAATTGTGTTGAATTTGATTCGTCAGGCCTGCTGTGGCTGCTGGTGCAGCACGGAGAGACTGTTTCCGTTCTGATGAACAGCCCCTACACTCCAACCATGTGGGATCAGAACACGAACCTCTACAACAACAGCAGCCAAACCCTTTCCCAGAACTCGGAGAGACAGTGTACAGAGCAGTGCCAGCTGCCTCTCATACTGAAACAGGTCTGTGTGTAAACAGCTTAGATCCACCAACATTTATTTCTGCTCCGTCCTTAACCATAACAAGAGGTGTTTTTGATGAGGGATTTAATGTAAGATGGTTATATGTAGAACAAATGTTTGTGTTTGAAGCCTGGGAAATGGAAGTGTTGATGTCATCCAGATAAACGGTCTCGGCCGTGACTCAAATCTCTGCTCTTGTTTAGTTAGAAGATTCTTCAGTTCTGCTCAGTTCTGTGGGATCTGATTCAGTGTGACGTCAATGCGTCAGTGCTTGGACTGAAGTTGGCTTAAGGAGGCAGCAGAAGCGTCGGCTAATTTTAGATGAGAATTAATACTTTTCCATGTTTACTTGTAAATGAACCACACATTCATGCCGTAGGTGGGATCGTTGGTTTGTTTTTATTATATAATGATGGATTTTTTGCCTTATATCTTACTCACTCATGAAGTGCAGTTTCTTCTACCTCACAGTTGGTTCTAATCATTTTGTTAATAAGCTGACTAGGTAGTTAGTGATAACGAGAATGTCGAATGTTGAAAATGTTCTCATCAACAACCTGTTGCACATTTTTTATCTCATCGTCACCGACAGCTGAGAGGCAGAAACCAGTTCCACAGACCCTGCAGATTTCTGGAACAAAGTTTGGATGCAGTGCTGCTAAAGTTTGTCTCATGTGTCTTCCAGCTACTGCTGAGTGCTGATGAGACGTTGCAGGTCGCCAGTGCTAAGTGTATTGCTTCTGTCTTGGTTCATTCTCCCAGTCAGTACTGCGCTCCCTTCATTAAGGCTGACGTACCAGGTTATTTTCCCACACAAACACAGTTGCTGTGCTTTGATACCTAATTACGCCTTATTTACTTTCCTTTCCACAAATATCACCTCCTGCTTTCATTTGTATTTATATTTGACTTCCTCTCTTTGTTCAGAAATCATGCTGTTTCTTCTGCCTCAGATCTGTTCTTCTTTATCTCTGCTTTTAGATGTCAGAATTTATGTCCTTTAATTGGGACAGGTTATTAAAAAAAAGGAATATTTTTTATTTATTTTTTCCTATTCTCAAATGTTTTTCTTTATAGAGTTTTTGTTTGATCGTCTGGCCAGTGCTAATAGTGAGATGATGCTGTGGTCTGCCTACAGCTGTTTGGTGTTATTGACTGAAGACCCGCTGTTCTTCTCCCAGTGTCACTCCATCTATGGTAAGAGAGAAGGAAAACATCAGTTTGGTGTCCCTGGGATGTTAAAGTCTATACATTAGAACTCATCTTGATTCATATAAATATAAACATGCTCAGAACTGAAGCCTGTAGTTTCACACGTTTTTATTTATACGTTGTATAATTGACAGTTAACCTTCCCTGCAGTTATAATTACTGGTAATTATAATGTTGTATCTCACAAGGACAGTAATAGAAAAAAATATATTAGGAAAAAAAACATACATATACATATATGCAAAGCATAGCGATATTTCACTTCATGATACCATATTGATATTCTACAGCACTGTATTGATTTCTTTATTGACATTCCTGATGTTGGTTCATTTTATTTTGCTTTTATTCCTTCCAGCAAAGCACACATATTTGCAAACTCCCATATTTATAAGAAAACTGAGAAATGTATC
>NC_024323.1:12533793-12557899 GCF_000523025.1 Cynoglossus semilaevis
TTCATGGCAGCGTAGTGTGGTGGATGTTGGAAGTATTCCCAGCCTTTTGCGCCTCATAATGTCATTAAGTACTTTTAAGTACACAGACTCGGAGTGTGTACGGCTTTACACGTTTGATGCTGTTGCTCTTTTTATTTAGAGATGATGTGTCAGTGAGTTTGTGAGTTTTCTTATGTTTGTGACATTACTGTAAACACTTCAGCACTTAAGCTACAGTTTAGAAAAGATGTCATGAAAAGCACTAGTTGAGAGACAGAGTTAATTAACTCAGAGTGTTTTCACTCTGTGTTCTCTCCTCGTTCTTGTTCAGTATAATCAGAAAATCTGAGCGGCAGAATCAGTGATGCAGTAAATAAGGAAATAACAGTTACTGTCCACATGCATGGCTGTGCTAGTATATCATGCATGTATTTATGCATGTATGTATGTATGTATGTATGTATGTATGTGCTGCTGTGTTAAGTTCAGTATCAGAGCTTGTGTCGTCTTGTGTTCCAGGTGTTGAATCTCTGGTGCACAGTCTGAAGGAAGCTCTGCAGATGTCCAACCTGGAGGTGCACAAACAAGGTCTGCTGCTGCTCACTCTGATACTGGAGAGGTGAGACTGAGGCTCTGTTGTTTTTTTGTTTTTTATTGTTTACTTTCAATCTTGTACTAAAACATTCTATATAGCACCGGGTGTGTCGTTAAGATGATTGATTTTTAGTCAGAGAGCAGATATATGTGCAGATCTGTCATAACAGTGAGTGCAGTGAGTTACTGATTTTGTACTTTTCAGATGTTTTGTGAAGAAGAAAAAAATCCACTGTTGGAAAGTGTGGTCAACCTGTCAGCGCGTTACCTTTTGTTTTTGCGATTTGTTAATTATGGCAGTAAACAGTATGTGTAACTTCAGCTGCAGTGAAATGGAAAGGTGTTCTTCTGAGAATAATGCCAAACACAATGCACTGCACTTAGGTTTGAATAAAATGCTCTGCTGGAGATAATAACTAATATTACAGGCCTATAAAACTCTGCTGTGCTTTTACATAATTGATATAATGATGACGAACTGTGTCCTTAACACTGAGTGGACCGGCGATAAAAACAGGCTAGACTCGCTGCTCAGAAAACGCTGAATAAGCTGCGTGCGTGTGTGCGTTATTTAAGTTGTCTTGTGTTACTTCTGTTGTGACAACACCGTGCCAGAAAGTGCTACAACAACACAACAGATGTTGTAGTGCAGGGATGTAGGCTAGTGATATTTGTAACGCCAGTAGGTCAGCACTATTTGTTTATTATGAGTGATTGTCCTGAAAAGGTGACAAGTAAATGGTGAGGACTGAGATCAGGCTCTCCTACTATTGACACATTCAACCACACAACAGGCAGATGATGTCAAACCCACATCAGCTAAAATCACTGATACTCCCTTTAGTTGTTTTGCACAGTGGTCGCCCACACTCTCAGTGTGATTAGGCTCATGAGACTTTTTTTACTAAAGTTTTTCAGTTTAATTTTCAAAGAAATACCTTATTATTTTTTTTTATTTTTCAAAGAAATACCTTATTATTTTTTGAGGTGCCAGATAAACGTGTGTGTTAATGCGATTACGTTTGCAGGCAGCCACCAAGTGTGCGTTTGCTGCCCAGCGCTCCAGTGTTTGTGGCTGTTTCGGAGGCTGTTGTGGCTGGAGTCTCCTCCCCCTGCTTGCTAGTGGCCACTCAGGGCGCCAGCGCTGCTTCTGCCCTCTTCAGGTGAACAAAAAAAAAATTAAGACAGTAGAAAGATGCCTGTGTTTTGTTTCTATCTGGTTCTTTTTTCTCTTTTTTTTTGATTATTTGATACCAACTGTACATGAAAAATAATGCTTCCTAAATCTTGTCACTGTCTTTCAGACTGAACCATCAAAAATGCTTCTTAAATCGTGTCACTGTCTTTCAGACTGAACCATCAATCCCTGCCAGTTCAGTACAGAGAGATAGAACGACTGGTAGAAGCCGTCAGCAGCAGGTTCTCCGAGCTGCACCTCCTGTCCTCGGGTCGTCAGCGAAGCTCTGTAGGTTCAAAAATATGAAATACTGAATGACTTGTTCACTCATTCCTCCACGGAGGAGTCGTTGTCATGTCTTGTGTCACTTTTAATTGCTTTTCCTAATATGCCAATATTTGAGTAATTTTCTGCAGCTTTTAAAGAATTGTTGTGTGACTACATTGTGCAAATTATTGACCATAAAATGTTCTACTGGCAGCACACTTGCATAAAACTAACAAATAGTTTCTCTTTCCGTGAGAACAGGCCATTTTTCTTATAAACATGTATAATTTTCATTGCATATTTTCCCTGGAAGCTTCCTGGATGGATCGTCATGTTCATTTCCCACAGTATACTAATTAGTTCTTCGCTTTTAATGATAACTTACTGCCGCTGGTTTATTTACATACCTGGATGAGACTGTTAGAGGAGTGTTTAATAAGAATAAACTTGTTTAGCACGAAATGTTGCTGACATTTAGACAATGTGATATATTTTTTTTAAATATGCTCGGTGAAAACACAGGAGCATACATACAGTAAGATAAATTTAGTTTTGATAACACCATTTATTGGACCGTTCTTGGTTTGTTAATTAGACCCAAAGGCAAGAAAAGGAAGAGGAAGAACAGGAACAGGAGAATATACGCTGTTATACTGTTTGTAGGATTTATCCTGGAGAAGAATCTTTGTTTTCTCAGATAAATGTTTCATCATTTTCCCTAATTGGGCCAATTCTTTGATGTGCTTTTCATAGAATGATGAAATATCTGGATATGTTTCTTCTGTTGTTTCAATCCCATCTGTCTCTGTTGCTCTCCAGGGGAGTGTGAAAAGGTCAGGCTTGAGCAAAAAGGCTTTTAGGTCTGAGGGGTTCCTGCTCCAGGCCCTGGTCTGTTTTCAGGCAGCCTGCAGGTTTGCACACTGTCCAAGATCTGAAAGAGCTCAGTGTTACTGTCTGATGATGTTATCTATCACTGAACGGAGCAAACCGCTCCATAACATGCACTATCTGACCACGGCTGTGGAAAACATGAACAGTTCTAGTTGTGTTTTTCCACATACTGAAGAAATTTTTGATCAACGTTACAACATCAGCCATCTTTTGTTTTATAATTGGCACTTTGTGAAAGACTCGCTGTTATAAAGCGAGTCTCTTTCATGGAAATTAAATTTTATGAGCAGGGTTCAGACGCCTACCACAGGCCCATGGAAATTAAATTTTATGAGCAGGGTTAAAAATGAAGTTTTTTTTTTTATTTATTAATAGTGGATCACTTTAGAAAATTCTTTACTTGAAAGCACATCAGACAGCTTCATTTTGCTGCATTAATAGAAAGGAAAAAAAAATTCCTTCTTTTTGAATTTGTGACTCACTGAGTTTATAACCTCAGTGCATCAGCACTTAATTTTAGTGCAAACACTTAATAAATCTTTGCTGTGTGATTTTGTGTCTGTGTGTGTGTGTGTGTGTTCTCCCAAGGTTGGCTGAGGAGTGTGCGTCAGATCCAGTTCTGAAAGAAAATGTCTTCACAGCTCCAGTGAAAACCAGTCAGACTGAGGACTCACTGGAGTCTCTGTGTCACTGTCTGCTCCACTGCTGCGACTCTGTCTGGATCCCCACCGTCACGGTGAGGGTCGGGCACACACACACACACACACACACACACACACACGGACGCACACAGCCAATTCATCATCTTCTCATTTCAACCTCCTGTCTCTCCTTCGTCACATACACTTGCCAAGCAATTGAACAAGAAAAACAAAAAATGATCCCACACTGCCCGCCTTCTCCTCCCAGAGAAATGGGTCACAGTGATTACAGTGTCTGGCGAGACAACTCCAAATGACTTTATTAACAAACACACACAAACACACAGACTTCATCTCCTCCGTCTTCATTAGCTCCGTGTACGCGTGAACATTTTACACATCAGCGCCTCAGCTCTGTTTAAATGAATGGATTATTACTCGCAATAACGTCGTAAATGTGTCATCAGTTTCTGCTGTCAAAAAAACAAAAAACAAATAAAAAGGAGCTTCAGTCCATTTTTTTAAAAACATGTTTTTCCTACTGTTTGTGTGTAGAGAATGTGCGAGCGTGCAGCCAACCCTCACATCCTGCAGAAGTTCTACTCCATCCTGGCCTCCCAGTTCAGCCTTCTCCCACGTCTTATGCCACTCTTCGCAAATAAGCTGTGTGAGTCTCGTCTGTGACACTTTGCCTCATGAGCTGATTCAGCATCACATGTTCTCTTCAGGTGGAACCTGTTCACCTCCCTGCATCCAATTTGATGATTTCTGGTGTCTGTCTGTTAAAGTGGAGACACCAGTGACTTGTTTTTGAATAGTCACATCTCCTACACTCATTCTTTGTTGCTTCGTTACTGCTTGTCAACTTACAGAAATAAATTACTTGTTGCTGTTTTAGTACCAAGTGCAGAAATTAATTATCAAGGTAATCGCTTTCTATTGTTGGGTAACATTTATTTAAAAAAAAAAAACACCTTTTAAACAGTGTTTTATATTGTTTATTTAATTAAACCACAACAATAGCAATACAAAAGCTGTGTCTACACTCAGTAATAGAGCAGTACGATTTTATCACTTTATTCCTGCCCTATTCATTAACTTTAACTGCAATACTATGTGGTCACTTATATACTACACCCTATTTCCGTATTATATATTATTAACAGTGTTCCATTATTTTCGTTATGGAGTGAAGTGATTAACGACTCCCACACAAATTCAAATGAAACTTGGTTATAAAACATTACGAACAAACGTACTCACTGCACTTATGTAACGTAATCCATACTTAACGACGTGGCCTGGATCGTCACACATCATCACAGATCCAGTAGATTGAACAACTGACGTTTCGAAGGCGGCTGTGTTAAATACAAACAAGATCTTTGAGGTAAATCCAAGAGAGTCCAGTTACCGTTTTTTTTTTTTATTATTCAGTGTAACTGACAGTTTAAACTCCTTCTCCTTCTTGGGAATTTACTCCCTAGCTCTGGGAATGTCAGTACCAAGAATCATCAGCTTTAGAACTCCAGCAGCAGCTATGACTGAGTAGTACCTGGGCATTGAGCCAGAAGACAGTGAGTTTGTAGCATTATGGAATTAAACTGTCCCTCTGTATGTGAAGCATACTCCGTCTTTCCTACGATGCGTCTCTGGGCTGAGATAAGATGAGCTCCTTAAGTGCGTTGTGTGGGTATAATGTGTAGAGGATCTGCATCAGGTCGGGGTTTGCAGTTGTTCATCCAGTGTCCCAATGATTTGTTCAGAATTCTCTCTTTAAATCTTTTTGCCCCAGTGATTATAACCAGTTTTTTTTCTTCTTTTTTTTCTCCTCTTCCCCTCCCTCCGTCTCACAGCGTCCTCTGGTTTCTACAGACTGACTCTGGAACACAAAGGCCTTTTCTGTGCAGCAAGCAGGTACACTGTCACGGGGGACAGCAACATAACAAACACCATTCACAACCGTGTGAGTGTGTGTGTGTGTGTGTGCTTACACTACGACAGCTGTGAAAGTTCAGTTCTTGTGATCGACTGAGTGTCAGAACAATAGATAAAAATATCGTCTCTGCTAATGTCGCAGCGGTGTGTCTGTCTTTGGGCGACGGATCTGTAGCTTCAAAGATAGATAGATAGATAGATACTATATAGATAGATATATAGCTGGATAGATAGATAGATATATAGCTGGATAGATAGATAGATACTATATAGATAGATATATAGCTGGATAGATAGATAGATACTATATAGATAGATATATAGCTGGATAGATAGATAGATACTATATAGATAGATATATAGCTGGATAGATAGATAGATAGACATATAGACAGACAGATAGATAGATAGATAGACAGGTAGATATATAGATAGAGATATAGATAGATAGAGATAGAGATAGATAGATAGATACTATATAGATAGATATATAGCTGGATAGATAGATAGATAGACATCTAGATATATAGATAGAGATATAGATGGATAGACAGATAGATAAACATATAGATATATACTGTATATAGATAGATCAATACTTTATTCATCCAAAGGGAAATAAAGTACAGTACAATAAACGAGAGCGTTGTCTGCATATGTTTACATTTTCTAAGTGAGCACAGGTTGTTTTGGTGCTACATTGTCCGTGCGTATGTGTGTGTGTGTGTATGTGTGTGTCAGAAACCCACTGCATTTTTCAGTGGGAGGTTCCATTTTCCTGCATGTCATGTGCGTCTGTTTTTCTGACTCGCAGCATCACTACAGTGTCTCTGCTGTGTGTTCTGTATGCACTTCCCTGTGGAATGACATTAATTAAGTTATCATGATGTTCCAATACTGTCACTCTTCACTAAGTTTGAGAATGTGTGTGTGTGTGCATTTTTGTGTGTGTGTGCTGCATGGGTTTTAGAGGGAGTGTGGAACAGTTGCTTTTCATAAACAGATGTCTCTTTGCAGTAAAAAACTGTTTGAGATTGTTATGTCATATTTCCCAAACAATGGAATAGCGCTGGGATTTCTATCTGTTTTGCAGAAGTTTCTGAGTTCAGTTTCTCCTAAAGTAGTCCTCAATCCCAAATTGTGTTGCATCAGACTTCACATCCTGTGTAAAAAAAAAAAATAATGCTGTGCTGACCTTTGATTAGGCTAGAAGGTATTGATCTGGATGAGTAAATTAAAACTAGTATTTTTTTTATTTTGTGTGTGGGTTTTTTTGTCTGGCTACAGCTTCTGTGTTCTTGCTCATCCTTTTTGTATGTTTTGTTTTTGTTTCCAGGAATGTGGAGCTGAATGCATCTTGCTGTGATTTTCTACAGAAACTCAGTATGTGTCTGCTGCCCCAGTCAGAAGCTCCTTCTGAATCCCATCAACAAGGTATTCAAGTATGCACGCGTGTGCTCACACCCAGCACCCAGTACCTCAGGCAGCGCCATTAGAGAGAAACCATGTTGTTTTGATGTTGAGTTTTTAAAGATTTGTTACTCAATTTCACTAATTGTAATCCAAACATCTAATTACATTCTCACTTCATGAAATAAAAGAAAAAGAAAACTTGACGTGTGCAATATCGTGGAAAAAGAGCTTTCCAACTGCTTTACATGCTAATTTAGGTATGAAATTATAATTACGCTTTCCAACTGCTTTAGATGCTAATTTAGGTATGAAATTATAATTTAGTGAAATCAAATTTTCCATCTTTTTCTTTTTCTTGAAGAGTAAAAGGAGGTTTTTTTAAAAAAAACTACTTCTTGTCCTTGGAGAGAGTAAAGGGAGGTTTTTTAAAAAAAAACTACTTCTTGTCCTTGGAGAAAGTAAAAGGAGTTTTTTTTTTAAACTACTTCTTGTCCTTGGAGACATTTTATGACTCTGAGAGCAGAGATGTCTCTAAGGTAAGGTGTGAGAGCTGCACCGACAAATGTGTGAATGTGTTTGTTTGTTATTTTCGAGGCTGCAGACGAAGTTGTTTCCTTCTTCTTCTTTTAAACACTTTCCGTCCCTTCAATTGCCTTTTCGCCTTTTTTTTTTCCTTCATGACCTCTAGCTTTATCTTATTTTCCTGCGCTTTCATTCCGGAATTTTACTTTGTCTTTTTTTTTATCTACGGTACATTTTTCTCTTGCTCAGAAAACATTCGGTGCTGTCTCTGTATCATTTTCAGATAACCAGACATGAACAAATATTAGTTTGGCTCTTTGTCCTTGTAATTTGTTCTGAGCGGCTGCAGTCTGTGTTTGTTAAATGTTCTGGTGTTGCTAATCCATCATCAGGATGTATCTGTTCTCTGTTGCTGGTCTGCAGTCATCACTGGCATTTTCCCTCAAACTTGACTGTGTTTTGTTTTTTTTCTTCTTCTTCAGCATATTTCCATTCTTCTCCTCTCCTTTCACATTCTCACCAAGAAGCACAGGTTGCATCTGTGGCTCATTTTGTATATTTTGATGTAGTGCTGTTTATTTCTCTCTCTCTCAGCAGCTGCCACTTGACATCCCCTCTGTTCTGTATTGTCATGGTTTTGCTGGCTCCTTCTACCCAGACACTTGTCCTCTAAGGTTTCTGTTTTGTATTTCTCTCTGCTCTCTCTGGGCTCCTTTATCTCATTTTTGAATTTTTGCTCCGACTGGATGGTAGCCTCACTCCACAGAGGCCATTCCAAGGCTTTAAAGTAGTCAGGCTTCAGTGACCCTTCTCACCATCTGCTATGTCTCTCTGCCTCCTCTCTCTCTCTTTCTCTTTGGTGCTTCCCTCCACCTCACCTCTGATTCACTCTGATACTTTATTCTGTTGGCTTTCTTTCATCCCTTCATCCCATGTCCCACCTTTTTTTTTTCCTGCAAGAGGCTGTATTCTATTGCAAAATTCCTGCATTCATATGGCGTTTTCTTTCAGGACTATCCAGACAGCATCTCATATTCTTCACCTCAACTTTATCTCTATTCCCACCTTCACACCACGAGGGGCGAGGATGGAGAAGCTCCAATCTTTTATGCTGCTAAAATATTTTTGTCACTGTCCTTTGCCCCAAACGGCTCGTGGCTACAGGAATATTGGTTGCCGTCTTCAGCAGTTTCTTCATACATTTTTGCCCACCATTGTTGTCTTCACATACGCATGTGGAGTAATGTGACATCACTATATATTATAGTGTGACTTGTCAAAGCTTTTTTTTTTTTTGCCCGTTCCACAGATGTTGAAGAAATAGAAAATCTTCTTCTGCACAACCTCCCTTCCCTGTGTTGTCCCCTGTCCGACTGGCCCTCTCTGTTGTACGAGAACCCCGGACCCCAACTGAGCGAACACAGCGGGCCGAGATCTACGCAGTACTGTCTGGTGGTGATACTACACCTTGCCTTTCAACAGGGAGACAGGTAATGTGTCGGGATGTCTTTTCTCGAGTTGACATTTTAAGTGTTTGAATCATTTGAAAACAATGTAAGTGCATGGGTTCATCAGGAAAAAAAGACACATATGATTAAGTGAATGTATTAAAAAAAGGACAGAACAGTAATGTCCAGACTCTTTACACTCCATCTGACTGTATCTGCTAAAAAACAGACTCCACTCCATCTGACTGTATCTGCTAAAAAGGCTGAAGTGTCGTACTAAACCATCAGAGTTCCTCTGCATCGCTGCATCTCTAGGTTCTGAGAAGAATATGTTTTCGTCCTCACGTCAGTGTAACTCTCCTCCTGCCGTGTAGCAGCACTGTTCCGCCTAGAAATGTTGTTGTTGTTGGGTCGATATTTTATGACCCTGACGATCCTCCAGCATCTTTGCAAAGTTTAATCTGTCCTTCAAGGGGGATGTTGGCTATGTATTACCCCAGAGGAGCAGGATGAAAGTTTCTCTCTGCCACTCTGTGATTCATCAAGAAAAATGGCCGTGGCCTTTAGACAGTGCAGAAGGTCTCAGTGTACGGCATATGTATAAAATCAGTACGAGGTATCAGCACAAGGTGGGGCTAAATTAGTCGATTGGCCTTGTGTGAGTAAAAAATCAGTTCCATGATTGAATGTTTGGTGTCTCTGTGTCGTCATCACCTCCACGTTTTTCACCTTGAGAACCGTAACGATGAGTAGCCGGCTTTCGCGGCTACTCGCCGTGTTTGTGTACACTTTGTGTACATGTGTCATGTGAGAAAGAGCACATTGAGTTTGCTACATCAACACACGCCTCCTTCAGCTATTTGCTTTGCATACAGACTTTGTTTGTTTGTCAACTTTATTGCCCTTAGACTAATCCTGAGAGCCTCTAACCCTCGAAATGTTTCACAACCAGGTGTATGTGTGTGTTTAGGCTTCTCCCTGACCAGACCGTGTTCTCCAGTGTACTGTGGCTGTTGCATTCCGTGCAGGAGCAGGTCAGCTGTGTCCTGCCGCGCTGCGTGCTCCGCTCTGCCCTCTATCTGCTGGCAGTGACGCAGGACAACAGCCCTAGTCTCGACAGGGTAAACGTTTCAATAAATGCTTCAACATTTAACATTTATTAATTTAAATGTTTTATATTTATGCCTCGTCACTTTACACTCCTGCAAGGACAAGCTTGAATTAAGTAAATTGATCAGGTCTTTTAAGGATGCAGATATTGAAACACCATTGTGAGCATTCTTTCTTTACGGTGTTTGAATATATTTCATTTCACCTTCATCTGCCTCATTGCCTTCAACATTGTGTAATGCAGTGTGTGACTGTGTGTGTGTGTTCACTTTGTTCTCTGTGAAAGTGCAGGTTAAACCTCAGGTGGCATTAAGAGGGTATTTTTTTAAATGTCTTGTATTGAGCCTGCCCTGAGCTGTAGGAACCACACCATTAACTGAAATGTGTGCCTTCAGACCTTATAGGAAATCTTTTCAATCTCTATATCTAACCAGACTCCTTTGAACTGCATCAATACGGCTCTCTCCTCCTGCCAGAGCTTCTCCTCCCTCTACGTTCACCATCCTGCACTGCTCCATTTCATCTGCCGTTATCCAGAGCTCGCTGAAAAATTTGGGGCCGCTGTCCTGGAATTGTGGTTAACCAAGCAGACACGAGCAGTGACAGATGTAGCAGAGCCAGGGGTAAGAGGGCAGTTGTTGAATGTCTGTCTCAGCTTTAATCTGCACACAATTATTTAGTTGGTTGCACTTTTGAACATCAACGGGTGAATGTGTTCGGTCTTTAATTATTGTTTCTAGGGAGAGACAAAAGAAGATCAGACTCAGCATCAGAAGCCTGACAAAGAAACTGTGGATCTTCTTAACCTGATAGAGAAATATCCAGCGGTCGTAATAACACTTCTGGTGAGAAACACTTCTCGTTCAAGAGAAAACACTTATACGTACGTGTAAGGTTTTATTCACCTGACGTTTGTCACTGTTTTATTACAGGACATGCTCTTCGTCAGACAGCCTCCTCTGGCAGATCGGGCCTATGCCGTCCTTGAGTTGCTTCTGCAAGGAGAAAGAAAGTACGAGTTAGACCTGTGCGCCAAAGTCAGACCAGTTCTTCTCAAGGCATTAAGGCAGTTCAGTCTGGAGATGGCAGGACGTGCGCTCGGAGAGAGACGACCCAAAGAGAGTGAGTGAGAAACACTGGAGGAATATTGAACTGAAGAATTGTACCGTTCGTTGAAGGAGTGAAGTTTTTAATTATTTATTTATTTTTAGTCAATATATTGTCAGAGTGTTGGGCAGCCTCGCTGAGGCTTGTTACCGAAGGGTCATGGGTTCTGGTCCTCCCCTGGCTGCGGTGTGTTAAGAAAGATCCAAAGGTTCTCTCACTGCTGGGAGTTCACTGCTCTAGAGTTAAATGTTAAATGCTCTAAAAAGACAAAAGGTCATCTTTTTCTTTCTTACATCCTTAATTTTGTGTGACCCAAATGCTTATTCATCTGATTAAATTCTATTAATGTCTTTATTTTCATATCAAGATCATGCGCACAGAGTTTATAATTGCTGAGAAATAATTGTTTTCATCATCATTTTGGGCATACCATTTTTTCAATCAGAAACATCAAACTGACTCCTTTATATATAATATATTTATATGTATAGAATTCTATGCATCAGTACACGGTTCTCAGTTCTCGTAATGTTAAATGTGCATTAATTATACGTTTTCACCTTAAATCAGAAACAGCGTTAACACTAGATGAAACTAACCCAGCCAAAAACACAGACTGCAGTCACACAGACCACAGGTTTATCCAAGGACCTGTTGTTTTTTTGGTGCTTTTTAATCCAGCTGTTCAAGTATTACCACTCTACAAGGTAACTCCCATACGGACCATGGAGCTGTCAGCTTTTATGTTTTGTTGTTTTCGTCTTGATTTCGAATGCTACATTAGGTTCCTTATGTGCAGACACATTTTTATCTCACTCTTTCTGCACAATCTTGTTATTTTTTTCTTATCTGCAGAAACATCCCAGAATAATCTTCTGCAGAGATTTCATATTGGATACCCTGATGTGACATCAGTTTGGCACCCCTGACATCGTCATAATAATCATTCTGTTTGTTTTGATCAGGGCGACACTTCCACTTCCTTCCAGGCTGATTTTCTCTTACTCCATTTTGTAAAACAAATGAAAGCTTTAAATGAATTTGTCCTGGCCTTGCACGAACCCCCGTGTGTGTTTGCCCAGTGGGCACATACAGTACAGTGTGAGATGCAGGGAAACAAATACACTGTGACACAGTTTCCAGCCTGTGCAAGAAACACTGAGAAAAACTTAATTCAATCTCAATCTTACAAACTGCCAGCAACGGTGGACACATCTGGCCTGATTTTGCTCTGAGATGCCCACTAAATATTAATGACGAAGAGCTACTTTGGTAGAATTCCTCTACTTAGAATCTCCACTACCAAGTGGGAGTCCGACATTCCTGAAAAGGAACATTGATTTAAGTCAGCGACGATTAAATGAAATTAGCACGTTAACAAGAATGCCCGTGAATTTGACTACATAATTTGTGTAACTTTATAATTTGAATTTCATATATAAATTTGACTGAATAGTTGATTATAGATGGCTGTAAGTGAGTGTGTTGGAATGTTCATTCCATACGCTTCATATTTTCATATTTTATTGACCCTTTTAAAGAAGGTCATTGAGGGAATTTAATTGAAAATAGCTAACACAATATAATTGCAACATATTCTAATAGACTACTGTCCTCTTGTATCCTCTAACTTGTCCTTACTATGATGAAAGTGCTGTTTACCCAGGGCTGAAGCCCAGTCCATCACTGCACCAACACAGGGGAGAGACCAGCCATTCTTCACACTCACATTAACACGTGCGGTCGTTTAACGTCTCTAATGGCCAAATAACCCTCTTTTATTTGCACCCTGCCACTGAACCCCTGAGCCTGCACTGCTGCTCATCTACTGCTGGTTAAGTCTTTAACTTGATGATAGTCCACCATTTTAACTGCTCGGTTCAAGAGCAGCTGGGAGGATCAGACTAACAGTAGATCTTGTCAATTGTTATTTAATTTGTAAATGTTCTGATGGTCTTGTAGTCAAGTATTCAGGTATTTTGCGTCTCTACTGTAATGACAGAATTGTCCCTAAATACCTTCTGCAGTACGACACTGATACCAGAGTACATCTCTGACAAAACTGCTTCCATACAAACTTACTCCTCTCTCTCTCTCTCTCTCCGCCTCTCTGTTCAGCTGTGAACTCGCTCCCTCTGGTGCTGAAGCTGCTGTGTGTGACACAGGCCACTGACCCTCCTCTGACTTCCTCCTACAGTAAGATGAATGAGCTTCACTTCAAGCTGCTCTACCACGGTGAGGCCAAAAGGAGGATAAACAGACGCCAGCGTACACAAGCACGACACCCTGCGTTACTGTAGCCGTGCTCTGCTGCAGAATGTGTTCCAGAGCCAAATGTGGTCGTGACAATGAATTCAAATCCACTATGATTCTATCAGCTGAAAAGAAAACGGTTTTATAAAATAGTAGCAGAGTTGTATAAGTTATATAAAGCTTAGCATGCAATCTGTTTACTCCAAAAAGTCAACCCCCCCCCACTGTACAGATACACAGGGTTTTTACTTAGTCTCAGTCATTTGACTAAATTGTTACTTAGTCAATTGATTTTATTTTAGTTCTAGTCAACAAAATATAATACTTATATATATATATATTATATTTACTACAGCACTGACGTCTGATATTTCATCCCTAGATCTCTTTCTTCTTCTTCTTCTTCTTCTTCTTCTTCTTCTTCTTCTTCTTCTTCTTCTTCTTCTTCTTATCTGCCACATTGTCTTTTGACAGAAGATATAAAAAAGATAAAGAAGCACCTTTGATAAAATATTAAACACACAAGTGATATGTCTTTATCTCTTTCCTTTCCTTATGTGTGTGTGTGTGTGTGTGTGTGCTAGTAAGTAATATAGCAGGACGGATAACATCTACCAACACAGAGAGCCTGCTTCCTGCCCTGAACTACCTCTATTGTGGCCTGAGTCTTTGCCCTGAACACTGTACTGATAGAGGTGAGGAAACTCCCACCCGTCTCTATACACATTTATATTTATATTTATATTTATATTTCACACATCACAGTTCTGCAGCAACTGGAATCTGGAGTCTGACTCCATAGGTGTTCAGACACTAAGAAAAGCACACCAGCTGGGTCCTGCCATATACATCTACGATGATGCACAGGCTGTGTGATATTGCATGACATTTTTCATTAAAATGGTTCATCTTTTAAGTCACCTTGTTTGGGCAGTACGCAAAAAACACAAAATCACAGATACAGGAAG
The DNA here is from genome assembly GCF_000523025.1 of Cynoglossus semilaevis. Taxonomy (NCBI): domain Eukaryota; kingdom Metazoa; phylum Chordata; class Actinopteri; order Pleuronectiformes; family Cynoglossidae; genus Cynoglossus; species Cynoglossus semilaevis. Next base: position 12,548,102 of record NC_024323.1, read on the forward strand.
AGCGAGCATGAAGAGAAACTGGGAGAACGAGGCACGGAGGACTCTGTTCCCATAAAGGCTCGAACCACTAAGGGAGCGATTCACCGAGCCTCCACCAAATTGGACTCAATGAGCCTAAATATAGAAGAAAATATCTCCAGGAGGAAACTTAATAACGATAACTTACGTTGTGCTGCAATCAGCAGGATTCAGCCTGATTAATGAAGACATGTTACACCGTCTTCTGCCAACAGTAATAATTATATGACATGCCATATTGACTGGAACGGATTTTATTATAATCTAAATAATTTGCTTGCTCAAGCCTACAAGGACAAAAAAAAAAAACAAAAAAAAAAACAGCACAGGTTTATATCTCGGTTCTTCATTAAGTCCCCAGTCCAGAGAGCTGAGGTACTGTTGAAAACAAAGCTAATTATGTCCATAACATTTCTTTACTGTTCGTCTTGCTGCCTAATTCACCATCTGTTACATCATTAGTCACAGTCAGCCTTTCAGTTACTCCAGCCTTGGCCTACACAGTTAGTATGTGCAGCACAATGGTAGCATATATATAGTGTATATATGTAAATATATATATAAATATATACAAATATATGTAAATATATACATAAATATATACAAATATATGTAAATATATACATAAATATATATACATATATATGTAAATATATACATAAATATATATACATATATATGTAAATATATGCATAAATATATACAAATATATGTAAATATATATGTATATAGATATATATACTGTATATACGTAAATATATATATATTTACGTGTGAAATATATGCACCTAAAACAAAAGGTTTGTACACCTACAGAAAATGTCGCTTGATTATATAAAAGGTGGATCAAAGGATAAATCCAAAGACGTCCGTTTGTTACCAAACTACATTGTTTTGGTGTCTGTCGATGTGTAACGATCTTCCGGGAGGAAATTTGATTTTTTTTTAAACGTGGGAAGAAAATTGTACAGGTGAATTGTTGGCTGTGAGAGTAGAATGTATCACAGTTGAATCACCTGATATTCTATTCAGTGTGTGGTGTTCATCACTTGGTCAAGGACCGAGGTGGCAGAGAGAATGTGGTGTGAAAGAGAGAATGTGACTGCCACACGGTGTGTGTGTGTGTGTGTGTGTGTGTGTGTGTCTGTCTGTATTTTAACAAGTTTCTTTAGGTTGACATATGTTTCATAAGACCTCCCAGGTGCCACAGAGATGGGTGATAAATCTGAGTAGTTGCCTGCTTCAAGTCACCGTGTATAAATCCTGACACACTCACACTCACACACGAACAGTGACACTGACACAGACACACACGAACACTGACACATGGGTGCTGATTCTACCATCCACTGATGATGACACTGTGCCTCTTCCCTCCCCAGCTGTCTCCATGCTGCTGTCCAACTCTGGACTGATGGACCAGTTACAGACACTCCTCTCCTCCTCCTCCTCCTCCTCCTCTTCCTCCTCTGCTCCTTACGTCTCCCCATCACTCCAGCCTCCTTCATCCCTGCTGTGCTGCAGTCATCTACTCCTGTCCTCCCTCATTACCTTGCAGCATGCTCACACAGCTCAGGTACGTGTCGCAGCTCGGAGCAGCATCAGGATAAAAACTTTCCACGGTCAAAGCACCCGACAAGGACACGAAACAAACATACGGCGTAGCTGAGGTCCAGATGAGGCTGAAAAACTGTTAAACTGTGCTGTTATATTCTTTTCTCCCTGCTCCCTGCTGGCACTGCAGGTGTAATATATATTCTTTTAAAGCAGTTTTCGGCCTAATCTTGTTATTTCTCTCTCCCCACTCTCTCTCCCTTCTTCTATCTCTTCCTCCCTAATTGAAGGTCCACAGGAGCATCGGCTGGAGTCTGGACACAGCAGTGCAGCGCCTCCTGCTTCAGAAGAGAAGCACAGATAATCTTTTGCTGGGTAACAAACACAGAATTATTCTGATTGATTATTGTTGAAACATTTCCTTTGCTCGCAGGCAGCAGATGCTGAAACAATTCATCACGGTGATGGCGTGTATAATCCAAGAACGCCTCACTGACTCAGTCTTGAGTATTTGTACACGGCTTGGTTTTTTTTTCCCCTTTCTTTCTTTTTTCTTTTATTGTTCATCCAGTTATTGTGCGTTCTGCTGATTTCTCTTTTCGCTGCATCCTTTCTGCCCAAATGCTCTTAAAACCAAGACACAAAAGTATGTGTGAAGGATTTGGTTCAAAGAAGAACCGACTGTTCTCCATATGCTGAATGAACCACATGATAGTTAACACATGTACAGAACGTTTTTTTTTTTTGTAAATCCACCCTCAGACTTTAATGCTAGCAGCTAACCAGTCACTGTACATGTCTTTCACATGCTTTGATTACATAAAGTGGCCCACATCCTGCTGCAGCACTCAGAGACAGATCATCCCTGCTGCTCCCTTGTCTCTGTCTGTCAGCTGGATAAGTGGCCTGTCAGGATTGTTGTGATGTATTAGCTTCCTCTTTTTCTTTCTTTTTTTTTTTTCTTTTTTTTTTTTGCATTTCCCTTTTCTCTCCTCTCTCCCTCCCTCTTCCCCCCTCTGTCTTTGTCTCTGTTCTTCTCTCATTCTGTCGTTCCATCTTATCTCTGTTTTTACGCCTTTTAACTTATTTATTTATTTCTAATCCCCCTCCCCCCCCTCCCCGCGTCTCTTATTGAGTCCTTCTTCTCTCATGGACTTCTATTCTCAGCCTACATGGAATGATTGCATTTGAAGTTGCTCTGACTTTTTTTTTTATCCTACTCTGTTTTTCATGATCATTTTGCCCATGTCTTTCTTCATCCCCCCCCCGGCACCTCCTTCTTCCCTCACTTTATTTTCCTGGTCTTTGCTCAACCCTGTCTTTTACTGCTTCACACTCTCTACACATGGCCCTCACATCTTTAACTCCTTGCCCCTACTTTCCGTTACTTGTCAAATCAAAACTTGCCCCCAGGCCATTCCCTGTGTTGTTGTGCGGCTCCTCTGTGCTTTACTTCCTCCTGCCATCTACTTTCTTTTCTCATTCTTCTACGTGCGATGCGTTTACTACATTTTGTTACACTACATAGCTGTTTCTCCCCTGGCCTTGCCTTTCACTTTTGTTTGCCTGCTCCACTTCTGTCCTATTTCTTTCCTTATATGTTGGATGATTTCCATCACCCGCTGAATGCGTTTGACTTCTCTGCAGTTTACCAACAGCTCGTCTCTCTCGCTCTGCCTTTTCTCTTCTCAGCCAGCAACCTGAGGCTACTGCAGGCTTTACTCGATGTTGACCTTGAATCAGGACTGGTGTCTGTGACTACTGGTCCTGGATTGGTCGGACCAAGACCACTGGGATTCCAAGATGGAGCGTTGTACCCACTGGGCTTCAGAGGAGCTCAGTGTCTGACAATCGCTCTAAGTGGACTTCTTTTTCAGGTCTGTAGTACTTGCTATTCAAACGTAGCATTAATGTTTAGCTTCACCAAAAGCTAACACAGTTTAATTTGTTTTGTATAACTATAATAACACACTGTTAAACAGCACATTTACACAAAAAAACAACAACATAACAGCAGTTTAAACGGTAAAAAAAACCAACAACAACATAACAGCAGTTTAAACGGCTATAACAGTAGAAACACAGCAGGACATGGAAGAGGTCATGTTGTTCTTGTTGGGATGTTTGTGCAAAGTTAGTGGTAAAAAAAAAAGAGAAATAACACTGGGCATCCACTGTTGTTGTTTTGGCTCAGGTGGTTCAGACGTTCTTGCCGTAAAACTGTCTTTACCGACTTTATTGTTACGGCTTATAAGAATCTGACATCAGAAGATTTACTCCACATTGTTTGGTATGATAGAAATGATGAATTGCACCTGCAGCACACTGTGTGCTGATTTAAACGGTGAAGGCTCTTAAGATACTGTTTGTTCCAGCAGAGATTGTAGAAAGAGCTGTGAACCGATGTATGAACCTAACGGCTTCTTAATGGAAGTCTTGGTGACAGAAGAGACACAATGATCAACTGTTAAGATATTCAGATTTTGTAGCTCTGAAAAGATTCGTACGGACTTTTGAAAAAAGAAATATGCAGCAGAAGCAGAAGAGTAAAATGTATATATATAGGTGGATGTTCTGGGACACATAAGAGTAAAATGTATATATAGGTGGATGTTCTGGGACACAGGGGACTTAACCTTTTACTGAGCTGTGGACTCAATATTTACATGAAGACACTTCTCCTCTTTACCTTCACCTCACTGTATCCACAGCTACAGTTAATCTTTGGAGAAAATCTTTACAGAGTGACATTGAACCTCCCTTTCACTAACAAGGTTGCATAGAAAATTAGATTGCAATTGATTTAGCAGTTAGCATAATGGAATGGCCTGCGGATCCGGTGCAATCACAGGTGTCTCCAAAATGTTATTACATGTAGATGGTGTATTGGCTCAGGTTACTCATTACGCAGGAGGCGGACTCGTGTTCCTGCAGCATTTGTTTTACATTAAATTGTAGAACCTCCACTTCTCCTGGGCCGCAGCCAGAGCGGAGCCAGAACCAACACGGTGTGAAATATGAGTTTGCAAAACAAGGTAGTACGTAGGCTTTTAATCAGAACCACGGTGATGTGTTTTATCTGGCGAACCCCAACCGTCCACTGAACTACTCCCCCGTGTGTTGATCTTGACACAGCCCTTTGATTTTCACATTAATTTGAACCTAGTCATTTTTTTTTTTTTTTTTTTTTTTTATGAACATATAATACGATACAGCACAGAGGCGCTGCATAAATATGGTTCATGACCCGGCTCTGTATTCTGTACTGGAGCCTCTTCATCTCCTCTGAGGAGTCATACAATAAAATACAATAAAATATAATGAAGGCAGGTTTTCTATTCAGCCGCAGTTAAGATAACGTGAACCCAATCAATCTGAGAGCTCGTAGAAACAGACGTTCATATGTACAACAATAAGGTTAATTTTTCTTTTTCAAATCTTGCTAAATGCAAAGATTTACACAACATTATCAAATTAATATGAATAAAAAATGTACTTTTATTAGTGTGGGGTTTTAGTCGTCCAGGTTTAGTCGTTGGTTTTTAAAAACATTTTCTGTCTCACTGGTGGCTTCTACACACACCCGACACATACTGGTTCTTAGGGCAGTCCATGTCAGTCACCTTTAGTTACTAGAAGTGTATGGTGGTGAGTGACTCAAGTGCAGAGGTGAGTGTTAGTTATGGTGGGTGTTTAAGGGCTATTAAAGTATTTGTTATTGTAACGTTACATGAACCTGCTGCAGGGAGAAATTCAGATTTATTTATCATGCTGCGTTAGATTATTTTTATCCTGTGACTTTGCTGCACCCTGCCAGCTCCTGGTTCCACACCAGTGGTGTTTCCTCGGCGAGACTAGAGCAGAACCGAGCTTCCCTTCTATGGTTCAGTGCTCTGTCGTCTGCTGCTCAGTGGCTGATAGCAGTTACACTTACCTCCTTCTCTCCCCCGTGTGTGTCTCTCCGTGTGTGGCAGGAGGAGAATCTGTGCTTCAGAGCTTCTCTCCTTTACGCTTGTTTTCTCCTCTCTCCTTGCCATCCAATTTCCTGACCCTTAATGATTTTGCACTCATCGGTTTCCTCTTTCATTCCTCTCACCTTCAGCCATTTCTACTCCCCCTCCCTCTCCTCTCCTTCTCTTTGTAACCTCCACTCTTTTCTTTTCTCCTGCCTCAAGATTAGGCTGAAAGTCCTGACTGTCTTCCACGTACCCACCTGGCCTAGTTAAGTATTTTTGGACAGTGTGATGCACTCGGTGGCTGCACTGCCTCTGTGTGAGACCCGCATTACCAGAGTCTGGCTGCGTTTCTGTGCTTCTGTTCCTCTCTGTTGTTTTTTCCTCTCTTCATCTTTGTCCCATAATGACCATGTGTCTGTAGGAGTGTGTGTCTGTGGGGATGGGTGATACCGTCTGTTTCCTGTACATCTGCGTCGGGATCTGACAAGTCACATCACAGAGACACATGTCACATTTCCGTGAGCCTCGCTGACTCAAAGTGACAAAACAATTAAAGCTGTTGCAGGTTGATAAAGATCCTGGTCTGTGGTTTGTTTTTTTGTTTTGTTTCTCTCTTCTTCCCAGAAGCACGAGCTGTTACTGAGAGCCTCGGTCAACTGTCTGAGCTCCTTGCTGGGATTCCTGCAGAGAAAGAGTCATATTACAGGTATAACAGCAGATAGTGGTCAAATGTGTGAGTGTTGGTTTATCTCTGCTGGTTCATGTATGAAAGAGAGAGAGAGAGAGAGAGAGAAATTGTGTTTTTGAGATAATGAGAGTGTTAGCGCTAGCGTCTGTTGTTGATTTGTGTCTCACTTTGTTTTATCCCCACCGCAGTAGCATTTCTGCTGTTGTTGTTGTGGCCGTTGGCAAAGTTTCAGTCGTTTCCCAATCTTAGTAATTGCAGCAGGAGAAATAGGTGCAAATTGAATTGTACTGATCTGAATTAGGAATCCTAGTGATTTTTTCCCCCCCTTGGGTTTCTGCTCTCTCTCTCTGTCCCCCCTTGGGTTTCTTCTCTCTGTGTGTGTGTGTGTGTTTCTGTGTGTGTGTGGGCGCATTAGCGAAGTATGTAGTGTGCCATCCATGGACAAGATTCCTCCTCTGCTGCCTGATCGGCCCAGGAGAGAGCTGTCTCGTGCACCCTGCCATTCTCAGGCTCATCACACTCGTAAGAGGTTTACACCAACACACACACACACACACACAATGGTTCCATGCATGGCTGTGAGCTCTGATGAATATTCCGTATCTAAAGTTTGTAGTTAAAAATACTCCGGTACTCCTGGAGTGATAAGACTGAATAAAGAGCGCGGTGATAAGCAGGCTGAAGGCTCAGCGCCACACACAGACTGTAGCGTACAGAAAGAAAGTCCAAGGTTGATTCACGGCATCGTTACAGCCTTTTTGATATGATATCCACAGTAAGGTGTAATAGACGGGTTAGGAAATCAAACTGGAATTTAAATGTAGCTGTCAGTCACAGGACGAGGGCAGCGTAAAAGACGAGGCTGGCGGGGTTTTTATTGCCCTCGCTAATGGATTAGAAACTTTACCGTTTTTTGTTTTTTTTTACCACCACTTTTAAAAAACACTCAAGAAAAATAAAAGGCAGATCGCCAGCTCTTCTCTCTGCCTGTTATTAGACCTGACCCGGTTTCCATGTGTAAAATTTCACCTCCCACCACTCAAGGTGTCAACGTTTAACTGAAGGTTATATACAGTACACTGCTGTATATGAGATTTTAAACATTAATGTAGTGGCTAACGGATCCATTTTTACAAGGCTCCAGAGACAGTAGCTGGTTGGATCGTGTGCTCCGACAGGATAGGTACTTCACGCAGCTTTTTATTTTATTTTACAGAGAACACAGAGTGCCTCAGCAGCACCCTGCGGAGGAAGGGTTTGGAATTAAAATGGAATGACTATATTTCTATTGTGTTCAGAGCTGCAGCTTTGAACGCTTTAATTATAGCAGAGTCGATTGACTTCACGAACAAATAGTGCGGCGTGTGACTTCATTATATTTGATTTGATTCTTTATAGAGTCTGGTATTTCTACATCCTGTCCTATTCCTCACACACACACACACAAACTCAGCCACTTAACTACAACAATTATTTGAATGTGAGTGCAGCTGTGTACAATTGTACGCCTTACAAGTGTGTTTGTTCCGCAGCTCCTGAAGCACAGCAGCACGGCAGTACCTTTGGAGCCCGACCTGCTCCGTGTGATGGAGGCAGTGGAGAAGACGGGAGTGAAGGAGCTCAGCCAGGAGGCATCACAGGCCTTCAGGCTGCTTCTCACACAGGTGGGACCATGCACACACGCCCGGTCTCTGCAGTTCATCACAACAATATGTGCTCATTTAAATATCTCATCACATCGCCTCGAATGATTGATTAGAAAAGGAATCGAGTCAGGAAGACTGTTTGACTCATGACAACAACACCTTTAGCATCTAATGTAGTAACTGAAAATTATATACATATAAATATATATGCAAAAACATGGTGGTGTCCAAACACACTTTCTATTGGAGACAAAAATGAAAAATGTAAAACCCTTTGTAAATTCAAGTTGTTACATAAAACGAACCGTTTGTTTTTGTGTCACCTCTCCAGCAGATGGCGCACTAGGCAACCACCTATATGTAGACTAGTGGTGCTCTCTGAGTAGAGCTGAGGGCAAAGACCTGGTGGTCCGTAGAAGTTAGTACAAATTTGTCCTCTTAAAGACAACTTTAAATATTAATAATAATCTAAGAGACCTAGTGGTCCGTAGAATTTAATACAAATTTGTCCTCAGACAACTTTAAATATTAATAATAATCTTAAAAGTGGTCTCTCACAGCAGTTAAAATGTTTCCATTTAGAAATTAAAATATACAAAGAGTCAAACTACTGTAAAACCTCGTTAAACCTCATCATAACGTCCCACCTGGCTTCATTTGGTTGGGGTTTTTGGACATTTTTATTCCTGTTGGCACAGTTGCATCGCGCAGCGCCGTGAAGATTTGTCACTCCTATGTTTATGTCGCCACTCTCCTGTTTTACCACCACAATCTGTTGGCTTATTGGGCCCTTGAACACTACTTACATCACTAAATGTTATTAATTAAAGAGGAGCGCCAAGAAAACATTTGCTATAGTATTACACCAGCAGGAGCAGCAACAGCCTGGACTGTTGACACACACACACACACACACACTGTGTTTGATCCCATTTTTTTGTTTCAACCATCTGGGTCTTCAACTGTTCAGTGTTAGTGAGCATCTGCAGACTCAGATCTCAGTGAGGAATGGCAGCAGTGGAACCTGACTTCAGAATTGAACTGAGCACTATGTAAATCTGCCCGCGGTCACGACTCCAGTGGTGCATTCACGCATCAGTTCACTTCATGTGGAGCGAAGAACAGCCAACAAATTAAAATATTATTATAAAATATTATTATATTTAATTGCAGCTCCGAGGTCCTGAAGATTTTTTAAATAATTTTTTGAAGAAATGCCAGAGTAGAATTTTAAAGGGTTAACGTCAGTGCAAACACTGGCGTGTTCAGACAGCTGAGCTCAAACTCAGCCTTTTCTTGTAAACAGGAGCAGAAGTTTACTATTCTGAAGCGTAGCTCAGTATCAGAGGGGTGACAGGAGGACGGTTGCAGCATTCAGTGTGTGTGTTCGTATGTGTGTGTGTGTGTGTGTATGGAGATGTTGAAGCAGTTCATGGACGGCAGAGTTCAGTTTGACAACGTCTTTACTCCACAGGAGTCTCAGGAAAATACGCTTTTGTTTTTTTTGTTTTCCTGTCTTCGCTGCTGCTATCTTCATTCTCTCTCTGACACACGCACACACACACACAGATTAAATTTTGGTTCACCTTCGAAATGTATTTAAAATCCGTGTCCATAAAGTAAACAGACACATTACATTGCACGTGTTCATGTTCCGTCTCAGACGTGGTGTGTGATCCACTCCGACGTCCCCGTGCAGCACAGGCAGAGCTGAAGCTGCTGCAGCTCAGAACACGTTCTCAGCCACTTTTTGATGTCAGGACTCAGGAGTCTTTTGCATAATTTCTAAATCTTACAGGCTTCCAGTGACTTCACTTAGTCCTGAGGGAGTCTGTCAGCTGTCGCTGTTTATTTCCTTTGGTTTTCACTCAGGTTGCTGGATTAACAATTCACTCACAAGACTTTTCTCTTTCACTCTGACCTTTCTCTGCTTGCT
>NC_024323.1:12557944-12562884 GCF_000523025.1 Cynoglossus semilaevis
TTTGTCTTCAATCTTACATTTGCATTCTTAAAATAAGAACAACATTAATCCAAAACATGAATTCATTTACCTGCTACTTTACTTTCAAGTGAGCGAACGTGAAATGTGTCGGAACACTCTTTAATTTTCAAGAGCGGCACTCGTCTTCTGTGAAGGTGTTAAAAAAAATGAAAACTTCAGATTTAATCTGTCAGAAATGATGTTAAAACCCGATTCAAATTATACCGTGGCATCTGTCCAAGAGTTTAAATCCAGAGCAGTCCATGGAGTTTACTTCCACAGTGTTACCATGATTTCCATCTCTGCATTTTCTCTCTTAAACCTGTGCAGTTCTTTATGAAGATGGCTCAGTTCAGCTGAACTGTCAGACTTGATGAATGTGAGGACGAGAGGAAAAGAACAATTGAGAAATTGGCAGAATAATAAGCAAAATAATAAATGAAAAGACACGTGCATGAATTAAAGCATTAAAATAAAGGAGGAGGATTTTTTTTAATAGCTGTGTCTCTGTATTAACCATCAGACAGATGGGTGGTGTTTTAATAGGTACTTAGCTGTAATAAAAGAAGGTAAACAGCCCAAAAGCCTGACCGATGAAATTCACTATCTGGATCGAAAGTTTCTCCATGATACGGTTCACCAGAGAGTGATGGCAAACCTGGGCGACGAGCTGCAGCCATGTAGCAACAAACTATATACAGTATATAATACAGCAACGCAGGAGTTGCAAGTATTTACCATTAACAAAAACTCCAGTCATTTTCTGCTTACATTGCATTTAAAATCTGAGTTTTTATTTTTTTTGTTTGTTGGTCATAAACAGGTTGCGAAAAATAACCGCAGTCTCTGCAGCCGTTGTTCTGTGACCTTTTGTAATATTTTTTTTTAAAGCCATTTTTTTCCACAAGAGATTAAAGTTTTGTTATTGCTGCTTTTTAACTGTCCGTGGTTCTCTATAACCTTAAGTGTCTTCAGTACAGCTTAATTTACTGCCTTTCCTCTTTCAGGCACATTAGTCTTTTTTTCCGTCTTTTTGACATTTAAAACAAACTGGGTTTTTTGGTTGTTTTTTTTTTTTTTTTGCTTTTTGTTTGGTTTTCTGTAAATTACAAGTGTGCAGTTGTGTGTGTGTTGAATGCCTGAATGTTGCATAAATCTTTATGCATATAAAAAATCAAGTCTCTATAGCAAAAACGTAGCTAGGTTCTATATGTGTATACACTGTATTACTCAATTCTGCAGGTACTGTATATAATGTTTTTTTATGAATATTAAAAAAATGTAGTCTCTATAGGAAAAAACGTAGCTAAGTTCTATATGTGTATACACTGTATTACTTCAATGTAAACACAGCTATTTCCAGAGTTGGATCTTGATATATACGGCTAACACTTTTTGTGATTTTAAATGCAGCAATTTATATGTCAAGTCTCAGTTAAACACATTAAAAAAAAGATAAAGCCACTCACAAACATTCACTGCTGAACACCGAAGAAATAACAATAAAAAACAACAACCTTGTGCTTGTATTTGGGCTGAAATGTGACCTCATCTTTCTAAATATAAAAAGTCATAGACTCGTGGATTCACATTTTTGTTTGCTGCCCTGCGGTCAACTGAAAAAAGCTGTGCAGTGTCTGTAGGAAATCTCTGACCTTAGAGTCGTTGGAAAATATTAACAACTTTAATCTGTGGAGAAAAGAGAAGAGGTTACTTTAAAAAAATCATTAAATTATACTTTAGTGGTTAAAAGAAAGTCAGTCGCACATAAAAGTCAGTAAATCAAATAATAACAGCTTTATGTTCGTGGCGCTCATCAGTAACTAAGAGATTCAAGACGTGTTTTTCTTTCTGCCTCGAGATGAGAAGTCATTGAAACACTCAGAGCAGTCTGAGTGTTTCAATGACTTCTCATCTCTCTGTTCATTCTGCCTCCTGTCCTTTTGTGTGTTCTTCTATTCTTAAACGTAGCAAGTAGAACAGGTTGTCCTTCAACCAGAAGGTCAGGCTTCAGATCACGGTCCCTGTGGGTTTCACCTGCTGGGGCGTTGTTTATCTGTCCTTTGTTGAGGCATCGAAGCCCAGGCTGTGTGTGTGAATGGGAATCAGAGGATTGGTTAATTGATGGTTGGATGGATGTGAATGGAACTCAATGGAAACTGAGACCAAAAAGTTCCATAAACCATTTACCGTTTACCATTATTCTCTTTTGTTCATCCAGGTCCAGAGCAGCGTCCTGCAGCCTCCACTGAATCTACCATTATTCTTCATCTTTTCTCTCTCTCTTTTGTTCATCCAGGTTCAGAGCAGCGTCCTGCAGCCTCCACTGACAGAGGAGCACAAGCTGAGGCTGAGGAAGATGTTGGAGGAGCTCAGTCTGCAGACACCGGCCCAGAGCTCCACCTCCACCTCCACCTCCACTGTCCTGTATCCTTCACCTGCACCTAAAACACACCTACACACACCTACACACTCACACACACCGCTGAACCATTCAAAACACAGAAATGCTGACACCACTATTCGTGATCTACACTCACGACTAGTGCGAGTCAGAATTATAGTTATACGAAATGAGCGTGCAGTGATTAACTGCATCCCTCAGCAGCCTGGTGGCGATGTTGCTGTCTACGCAACAAATGAACTTTTTTAGGAGCGCGGTTCCTTTTATCGATCAAAAAGCAAAGCGATGTTCACGCACTCGACACGACATGATGACACGCAGACTAAGAAAAATAAATAGAAGAATAATCAATGCAGCAGTGCCTCCAAAAGTGAGGGGCGAGCCCCCTTTGGGGTACAAAGCTATTGTGGGACAGGGCCAATGTTGATATTTTATTTCAATATATACATTTAGCAGATACCTTTATCCAGAGCCACTTACAGAGGAGGATTAACATTATCAAGCATGTGGTTTCTCTGGGAATCGAACCCAGGACCCTTTACTCTTAAGGCAGGCGTGATAACCGCTACACTGTACACTGTAGTTTTTCTAATTTTATTTTGTTTGTTTTATTAGAATAGCAATTTTGTAGGAATTATTTATTTTATTTTATTTTTTTGCTTTTTTTAATTTAAGTTTAGTTGTCTTCAAAAGGAGGGCGGGGAGTGCAGCAGAAACAGTTTGGCAGCCACTGCCCTACAGTGTTTTTTTTTTTTAGTTGTGTGTGATTGAATATTCATGTGGAGCTCTGAGAAGAGAGAGCACGAGCAGTCCTGCAGTCTGTACTCTGTGCCGAGAAGACTGGAATGTTGAACGACGACGACGACAGTCGCAAAACAATAACGCTACTTAACACCGTGAAAAATGAAGTGTTAATAAGTGTGCAAAGTAGTGTGTTACTCATTTAACACTGCATCAACATCCACCGCTGCCACTGCTTTATTGAATAGCACTCTCCTTCACAAAGTTACAAAGCCCTAGACTGGAAGGAAAAAAAATGAAAATAAAAGAAGAGCAACCATAAAAACGGGAGGGTAATAAAATGAAGTTATATGTGGAGGCAGCAGGACGCTGCAGCTTCAGCAGTTTAATCTTTAAGTCTCACTGAGCTTCTGTTATACTGTGCAGCTCTTCAGCAGAGTCTCATTTTTTCCCCTAAATGCATCTCTCGTATTCTCGCACATGACAAATGAGTTATAATGTGGCAGTTTTAGAATGGTATTTACGCTGGGGACAAAAAAAAAGAGTTCCATTAATTAGCTTTGTCCTTCCTTCCTCTTCTCTCGGCGTCGCTCTTCAGGGTTTGGTGCTGAATTTTGCCTCCTCTCCTGTTAGACCTGCCATCCTCATGTCCTCCATCACAGCAGCTGTAAATCTACTCTGGGGTCTCACTCCCCTTCTCTGTGTCTGACAGCTCCGTCCCCAACATCCTTTATCCCTCTGGTACATGTAGTAGATCCCCTGTCTCTTCAGCACACGTGTAAACCATCTCAACCTTACCTTACCCTTTACTCCCACTCCCCAAATCCCCACCCTGACCTTGAGCTTCTCTGCCTTTCGGCTAAGTCGTCGATCACTTCCAGTATTGATGAAATCTTTTCCTGCCATGGCATTGACTTTGACTTTGAGCAAATTTGGAAGTGCTTTCAAGCCAAGCCCCAGTGGCCTAATGGATAAGGCACTGGCCTCCTAAGCCAGGGATTGTGGGTTCAAGTCCCATCTGGGGTGGGGTATTTTTTTGGGGGGGCATTAGGTGCAGGGTTGAGTCCGCCAGCTGCCAAGTGAATTTGACAAACGGTTCACTTTCCTTCACCCTCTCGACCTGTAAGCCTCGTCATTTCACCTCAAACTTCCCGACATGTGTTCTGTGTCAAAACTAATGCATTTCTGTTAAGTGCTTCAAACATACAGTAACTACTCACATGCAGTGAGGTTGTTTCAGGGTCAGAGCTGGTGAGAACATTTACTGTAGCAGCAGTACAGGATGTACTAGAGTTATGTATAGAGACAAAAACCCTGAGAGACGTTGTTTCCATAGTTATCAATCACGTGACCTTAGCTTTGCCAGGTTCTGACATGCACCTGAAATCTGACCAAACCTCTAACTCTAACTTCACCCTGAGGTTTATTTTAAAAAGAAACGACCCAACAAATGAGGGTTTTGGTCCCCGGTACCAGACTACTGGGTCCACAGTTCTCTGAGAACGTGATGAATTGTTGTAGGTGAACAAAACATCGTAGTTTATCGCACACACACACATACAGTAAGAGGGAAGAGGGTTAATAATGATAGAACACAGTCATAGTACCTTTAAGCGTCAGTGCAGCATCTTCATTGATTTTCTGTGGCAGCACACTGAATGCCTGTGTTGTGTCTTTCACTTAGTCTCTGTTGTACAACACAGTCATTAACCGTATTTCACCCAGAGTCAGTACTTCCAGGCTCTCCGTGTTTGTCACACTGATGGACTCTCACTTCCTTTCACAGACACTCACA
>NC_024323.1:12562892-12569017 GCF_000523025.1 Cynoglossus semilaevis
CACACTCACACACACAGAGTAAATATATATACTGTATATATATATATATATATATATATATAGTATTGTAATTATACATTCGTAGATATTGAAAATGCACGCAGCTGCACCTTAACTCTTTATTTCAGCCATGTTGGAGACGTGTCTGTCTGTTGGTCTGACTTCACACTGATGACACCAGGCTGATACTCCACTCTTATCATCACTTTACCTTTAATCATAGGGTTAATATTGTTGCCGTTACTGTCATACTGTTACTTTCGTTGATATTGATTGATTTTTACATTGAAACAATTCACTGTTTTCCACAGTTCTCTCTATTCACAAGCAGCATTAAAGAAGAAAAAAAAACTAATGGTTATTTTAAATACATTTTTAACTTGATGCCTTTGTTATGGTTCAGACTGTTGAGAATTTACCCCCCCCCCCCCCCCACTCCATTCATCCAAGCCTGAGTGTATCTGCAATTTCTCCAACAACCTGAAGGACACGATCACATGTACTATGTTCCTGTTCGTGTTCATAAAAACAGACTTCTTTCCACGTTTTACAACAGTGTGGTGTCACAGGCGTTCAAGGTGAAAGCTGCCTTTAGAGTGGTGATTTGTTATCGTGGCAGCCGAGTCACTAAGTCATTTTCATGGATTCTTTTAAACGTTCGTTCTTGCACATTAAAATTTAAAAAACCACAGTAAATTGAAAATATAACATGCATTCAGTACCAGGGGGCTTAGAGCAAAAGTGTGAAGGAGACACTTGAGGATACATTTGACCAAGAACACAAGAAAACCCCCTGAAGAAGTAATAAACTTGGTAATTGTACTCATTATCTCCACCGGACAACTGAGTCTACTTATCTTTGCTGAGCTCACAAGAGGCCATTATTGTTAAAATAAATATATACATTTCATGAATAATATCCGTTACTACTCCGAGGAGTGTCCAGGATTGAGGGGGAGTTCATCTAAATGTCTCTGGAGGATCCAGGGAAGCAGGAGGTGACTAACCCTTGGATGCTGTAAGGGAAAAATATTCAACTATTCTTTCACTTTATAATCATTAACACCATCAATCAAAACGTTTGATCAACCAAACGTAATGGAGCTGCTGCAACGAATCCCAGAGAGACTTAGAGGGAGCAGATATTTGTTTATTCATACCGTGCCTCCGGATGATCTCCAGTGCTCGGTTCATGTCTGTTAGCTCAAGATAAGACCAAAGCCTTTGTTGTCTCCTTCGCCGCGGGAAAAGTTTGTCTCTGACATTCAACCGTAGCAACATGTCAAATAAACATATGGTAACGTAATGTTCATAAAAAAATGTTTTTATAATTTACAAAGCATATTTCTAAATATTTTTATTGGTCTTTGTGAATATGAATCTCAGTCATTTTGCCCCATAATAAGCAAAAGATGTTGATTTTAAATTAACGAATTTTCCATGTCATGTCCGCCATTTTGCTTTCCAGCTACATTTAGCATACGCTAAGGTGTTATGTATAGCACTACATCTCTATCCTTTTTTTTTTTTATGATTCATGGTTTTACATTATAACCATGAATCAGCAGTTTGAAAAGGTAATGTTATTTGCCCCCCCCCACTCCGTTAGGGGGCGCAAGAGGATTTTCATCTCAGAGACTGGTTAACCAATTAGTGGACAGTAAGCAAATCCTGCTAACAGCCCGTCACCTATTTCTTTGGCTTTTAAGGGCAGCGCTGCATTCTTCAAGTTGCATTACTGCCACCTACTGGTAAATATTTCTTACAAAGAAATTATTTTTTTAAACAACGGGGTATTGTCTTTATACATTGATGTAGGAGTTATATTTTTTAAATTACGTTTATTAAAAAGATCAACTAAACATTTTGAAATTTTGAAAATATTTTTTTCCTTGAATTATTTTGTTTGTTCTCCTTTGCTTTTAATGCTATGCATTTCTAAAAATCAAAAGGGCTTTTTATTTTGTCATTCCAGAGGGAAGCGGAACGCTCTGCCCCACACTCCGGCGGTGTCTCTCTTTAAACCGTCCGTGCGGAAACCACAACCTCTCCATCCTCTGTGTCTGCTGCCCCGTTCGCTGTCATTCGTCCAAAGCGAAGCAGCCGGTACGATCGTGTCGCTGGCAGAGTGGAGCAGCGAGAGCCGCATGTAAATGAACACCTCCTTCTCCGTGTGGCTGTCACCTGAGGATCCACGGAGGCGCCGAGTGACGGTCCGGTCCTGCTCGTCGAGTCCCCGACCTTTGACGGGCTGAGTGGAGGGAAAAAGGTGAAGCTGCACTACTTTGGAGCCACGGTCGCTGCTGTGCGTCGCCACCGTCTCTCCCTGCAACACGGTGAGTGAACCGGGAGTTGTGTGGCGGTTCGTGTCCAGCGGTTCTCCGGTGTGGTGTGGTGTGGTCTGGTCGGGTCGACCCCTGCTCTGCTTTGGTGTGTTTGTTTTTGGTTTTTTTGTTGTTGTTGTGTATCCAGCGGGGCGTAGAGCTGCGAAGACTAGTTTGAGGAAGAGCGACAGCAAACACTTAGTCCATCCCCAAAAGCGCACATCGGAAGGTTGCTGTGTTCCTATCCGTGGGATACTGCGGAGTTTATGATCAGGAATGATTCGATCCAACTGATTTATAATCGCGATGTGATCAGAGTTTTAAAAAAAATTAGGAAGGGGGAGAAAAAAAAAACTCGAGAGTTGCGCGACGGGATTGAAGACGGGTCACATTGGGGACATGTGTCATCAAGAATCACATTGACGGTCCATATGCCTGCCGTTATCCACACATCATCACCATTACGCATCCCCGCGTGAATGATGATAAAGAGAGAACGATAGAAAGAGAGAGAGAGAGAGATATTGAGATTATGTGTCAGTCCTTGAACCTCGAACCTCCCACAGAGAGAATGACTGAGCAGAGGGGGGTCTGGATCCACATCCATCTGTCTTATAAACATCTGTAGACGTCTCACTTTTACCTCGAGCTCCAGGTTTCCTCTCTTCATTCATGTCACAGAGTTGGTTGGTTTTGCAGTTTTGGAGCCTCTTTATTTATTTTTATTTTTATTTTTTTTCCCTGGGACTGATGAGAAGCAGCAGCAGAAAGGTGTTGTACTGCACTCTTCAATGTTGGCTCCATGTTTTCACACCACAGGGAAATCAAACAGAGTGGAGTCAGTGATTAGATGACGGTGCCTACTTATCTGACAACGCTGGAAACTGGATCTCCCACACAGGAAATCAAACTTCAGCCTCTCTGTTGTTGGCTGAAAAGAGGTGAAAAAAAAAAAAAGAAATCTCCCCTCTACACCAGAAGCACCAGCCAATCTGCCGTCAAGACCCCTCCCACCTCCCACCCCCGACCCTAACACATTTTAAATGTCATATTTAATCTGAAACATCTCCCACGCTGACTGCTACTGCACATGAGCGTGTGTCGCTTGATGGAAGGTCCACCCAGTCCAGAAGCCCCTCCAGGAGGGCAGCGTTACGTGTCCCGTGTTAATAATGTAGTTTTATGTGTTACACTCTGATGTGTCTCGATGTTGATCCGACCTCAGGCAAAATGTCTCGCATGGATTTTAACCTCATTAGATGTTTCACTTCCCTCCGTTCGACCCAGCGTAAAGTTCAACGAGCTCTTCACATCAATATTTCAGGGTCTCGCTCTCATTTGACTTGTGATTGGCCACATTTGAGTCACGTCCTGTATTTGTGGCCTTTTGCTGGAACATTTTCCTATGACAGATTATCTAAATTGATCATCCCGTGTAATTAGGGTTGCCTGCTCACAGTTAATGGATGCATTAGATGATTGATCCCTTCTTAATGTCCTTGGGATACTTCCTAAAGATTCAGCACTTTTTTTTTTCTCCTCCCTCATGTAAATGTTAGCAGCGGCTGCATATATATGACTCGCCGGCTCTAAATTGTAGCAGCGACGATAATCTCTCTGCTCATAAATAAAGTGTCAGGGCCGGTCGGAAGCACAAGGAAACGTCAGATAACCTGATGAGTTTCTGCCAGGGGAGAGGCACGACCTGCTTCCCTGGCTGTTATTGAGAAATACTGAGTCTTTTGACCAGCACTTAAGGATATTTAGCACAGCATTTCTCAGAAAGCTGGGCCGCTACCCAAAAGATGTTCCCAGAATGCACAAATTGGCCTTAATCGAACACTGTCCTCACTCAGCTGTCTTCAGGTACAGTTGTTTCTGCTGAGTCTGTTCAAAAAAAAAAAAAAAAGTCACCTCACAGTTTTATCTATAAATACCAGGGTTTATGTTCCACAAATTACCTGTAAAGTAACTGAAACTTTTTTCCCACACCATTTTCCATGTGTTATTTGCAGGTTTTTGGTTGTTTTTTTCTTTACATTTTAAACAGATGCACAGTGACAGAAGAGCCTGGAAGAACATAAGAGACTGAACTGACAGTTTTGCACCTGTCAAAATATGCAATGAAGCTGCTACTGAACCAGTAGGAGGCGTTTTTATGGTCCATAATGACATCATTTTAAAATGTTTATAGAAAAATATATATTTTTTCCTTTAATTTGAGTGAGATGCTGAAGGGGTTTGCTCACGTCCTCGTCCTGTCAGACTATTATTTGGCAGCAAAACTTCCAAGAAAAAAATCAGTCTGTCAGTTCAAGCCAAGTGTCATGTGCTCATTATCCATCAACAGATCCCTGTGCGTCTCCTCTCCACACCTTATGGTGATAAGTTTGATCCAGCAGAGTCTCCGTGGCCAAAGAGAAGGGCGCAGGAAATATTCCCCAGAACGCTGTGGTTTCCTCCAGACTCTCACCTTGCGACTTCTCACCCTCCCCACTCACAAATCATCCTTGTCCCCTCCCATCTTCCAGACGCGTCCCCAGCCCATCACCTGCCTCCTGTCCTCCCCCCCTCTCCTCTCTCAACTGCCTGACACTCCTTGTGTTCTCGCACGCCCATCCGAGCCCCTCGTCCTCCCGCAGTCCTTTTCCTCGTGTTCACGGCCGACTGAAATAGGCATGAATCGTGTGAGGCGTTTTCTCCTGGAATTCAGTGCGGTTTGTGTTGTAGCTTTTCATTAGCAGTGTCTGCTGACACCCTCCAACTACTCCAGTATTCTGCGAGTGTTTTCCTAAAAAAATTAGATCTCATCAAATTTTCATTCGACGTCGTCCTATTTTTAGCTGTTGCATTCATCTTCTCGCTTTCAGTCCGCCCACCACCAAACATGTAAAAAGCCTCTGAGGAAGAAGGAAGTGGGGACTTAATGAATGAAAATGTTTGAGGAGGCCACTGCTGTGAAGGGAGAGAGCGAGGGGAAGAGGAGGAGGAGGAGGAGACACAGAGGAAGATGGAGTAGAAAGTGAGCCCGGTTCCGGGATTGTAGATGTTCCTCTTGGGATTTTTCAAGTGCCATTCATCAGCCGGTTCTCTTAAAGGAACATGAGGAGCCGGTCCTCACAGGCAGACTGTTCCCTGATGGTCCACACTGACCACTTAGCCCCAGCCTGTCTCCATGTGGTCCACATTTCACACCAGGATCAGAGCAGAGCAGAGAGAGCAGAGAAAAACTACTTCTGACTATTTCTGTGACAGTCTGATCTATTAAAAATGAATCTGTTTCAAAAGGAAATAATTATTTGTTTTGAGAAAGAGACACATATTCACTCGTATAAAGGCTCAAATATAAAGTATTGTTTTTAGTGTGTTTTTGAGTTTGGAAAATAAAAGGGCCTTGTAGTTCTTCTTTCTCCCCTGTAGGTGGTGCTGATACACATTTTAAAATGCTGATCAGTGTGTTGTATATACGGTAAATATATTTCTTCGTATTCTGTTTTTTTTATAAAAGAACAAGTAGTTAATATTATATATTTTATATTCATGTTTTACTTTAACAAAAACAGCCATTGTCCACCTGAGAGAGAAATGCATCATGGGACAAACTCGTCAGACCCAGTGGTCAATCACTCACAGCCTTCTGTCAAATAAAAAATAAGTTTATTTTAGAAATGATTATTGGCTGTAGTCAGTCACAGTGGAATTTGCTTCTCTAACTTTGGCAGCTTTGACTTCTTTGAGTTGATTTTCTTCTTCCTACTGGGTTCATTTTCCACTGGGGATTATTTTTTACCCAGAAGCCTC
>NC_024323.1:12569117-12576590 GCF_000523025.1 Cynoglossus semilaevis
ATATTTCTTCGTATTCTGTTTTTTTTAAAAGTACTTAATATTATAAATGTTATATTACTGTTTTACTTTAACAAAAACAGCCATTGTCCACCTGAGAGAGAAATGCATCATGGGACAAACTCGTCAGACCCAGTGGTCAATCACTCACAGCCTTCTGTCAAATAAAAAATAAGTTTATTTTAGAAATGATTATTGGCTGTAGTCAGTCACAGTGGAATTTGCTTCTCTAACTTTGGCAGCTTTGACTTCTTTGAGTTGATTTTCTTCTTCCTACTGGGTTCATTTTCCACTGGGGATTATTTTTTACCCAGAAGCCTCACACTCTTTCTTTGATTTTTTTTTTAACGTCCCTGGTTCATTCAGTTAATTCATTTTACCTTGAAATGACCTGCCATCATGTCAATGAAGTCAAGAGTGTAACGCACAATACAGAAACCACTTGTCGCCTGTGTTTTTGTAGAGTGCCTCTCTGCTGCCCCCTGCTGACCATGCAGAGTGCCTGCACGGTGTTGGTGGCACTCGCCGCCGCCGCTGCTTTCATCAGGGCAGACCCGGAGTCACACAGAGCAAGACATGACTCCAACCTGGAGATCTGTATCCTTCTGCTGCCGAGTGTGTGTGTGTGTGAGAGTGTGTGTGATCAATGCCCATGTGGAGAGAGAGTGTGTGACCTCCTGACCTCCTGGCTCCAGACAAGCGTCTGTTTGAGACCAAACGGAAGGATCAACTGAACGCCCTGAAAAACCTGGTGGAGCTGAACGACATCAACCAGCAGTACAAGATCATAGACATCATGCTCAAGGGACTCTTCAAGGTAAGCTGACACCACGCTGCCTGTTCACAGCCTCTTAGTGCCGCATTTAAAGTCAGGCACGTGAAGCTGAGAGCTCCCCCTTCCTGTGAGAGAGAGAGGGAGGGGGGATGTTTTCATCTGCAACAACTGAGAATCAAAGACGTTAAAACCTGCTGATTGTGTTCATCAGCAGGTTTTAGTCGCATACATTTGAATGTTTAATCGCTCACATTAGGCCCAGGCCTCTCAGTTCCCCTGAGCACAGTCATCTCTGCACCTCGGTGCCTCTCAAGGACGGCGAACGCAGTCAACGCTCAGTCGCCGGAGTTCACCGTCAGCATTTATTTTGTTAGACTCTGTGCACCTGAGACGTTCTTTATACCTGCTCCGATCTCACTCAGTGTCAGCGTGAATCTGTCCCAGATAGGGAAGATGAAAAAAAAAATAGCTGAAATGATTTCTCTCAGATTTCACAGACCTGTAGCTACAACGACTGTGTTTGGAACAAGTGATGCAATGGTCGGCAAGACCTCCGACAAGTGACCTGTTTAACCGCCATAGTCCTGACCTACTGTTGAGAGAAAAAAAGGTCATGATCCTCCCTTTGAAAATGTATGTTGTTCAACTTTTTTGTGCAGCGCCCTCTTCTTGTAGACTGTTCTCCAGCCCCCCCTGCTGTTTCACCCAAGCAGAGGTTGATTAAAATGTAATTTCATACATTTTTATGATTCAGTTACTAATTAATTTGTGATTGATTAATTCAGTTAAAAGTAGAGACCTAATCATTTATATCTATTTGTTATTCATGTGATTAGATTTTCTCTGTATTTCAAATGAAAAATTTGAGTCTCAGCCTCATTTCACCGTCACTGCATCACTTTTCACATCAGAAATAACTGTAGAAAATAAAATTTAAAACACATCGACGTGTCTCTCTCCGTCTAAGGTGTTGGAGGACTCCAGACAAGTCCTGGTTGCGGCGAACATGCGGCCGGACGATCCCTTCCCCATGGATGATAAGATCAAAGAAGGTGGGATTCATGGTTTTTTTTTTGTCTCTATTTCATCATTTTATTATTTGTTTTTGTTTTTTTGTGTCTCCATTTCATCATTTTATTATTTGTTATTTTTTTTGTCGAGGCTTCTTTTCTTCTGCTGCCCTTTGTTTTTATATCTTAATCATGAATATGCGTATTTTTTTATTTTATTTCAAAGTTCATGAATTGGGCCGAATTGAACCCCCTTGCGGGCCCACTTTGGCCTACGGGCCACATGTTTGGTACCCCCATCCTAAACGATGTCAATAATGCCAGTCTGTAGTTTGGTGAAGGGAAAAGTGTTGTAAATTTGCCTTCTCTAAGTGAATGTGTTTCAGAGATCTAACTCTAAAATATCGTCCACAAATTCCAAAGGTTAAAGGTCATGACCTAAACCCCTCTCTCTCTCTCTCTCTCTCTCCGTCCTCCTGCAGCGTATTCCCACGTGGTGGAAAACACCGCCTTCTTTGGGGACGTGGCGCTGCGGTTTCCCCGTATCGTCCACCATTACTACGATCGCAACTCTGACTGGGGCGGGCTGCTGCGGTGGGGGCTGAATTTCTGTAACCAGACGGGAGTTTTCACCGGGGGAGCTCACCAACACGTCCTCACCCTGGTAAGATCAGACGACGAGCCAGTGGTTAACTCAGCTGCGTTGTTGTGGTTTTCTGTGCAATTACACAGACTAGACACTACAGTTTAGACTTTTTTTTTTTTTTAGCAAATGAAACCATTAAACTGTTTTCAAGTGCAGTTACATTACAAAAAAACAACTAATATTCCTTGGGGATTTTTTTTATTTTCACACAAAATGTCATTTTTAATGACTGCTGCAGCTGCACAGTTAATTCTACCCTCTGGATAAAATCCATCCTGTGAGCATATATTTGCATATATTCAGGGTGTCTCATTAGAACACACAGCAAACTTCAGCTTAATGAGTAAAAAAAAAAAAATCCAAAATATGTCTTGA
The DNA here is from genome assembly GCF_000523025.1 of Cynoglossus semilaevis. Classification (NCBI taxonomy): domain Eukaryota; kingdom Metazoa; phylum Chordata; class Actinopteri; order Pleuronectiformes; family Cynoglossidae; genus Cynoglossus; species Cynoglossus semilaevis. Next base: position 12,571,921 of record NC_024323.1, read on the forward strand.
AAAAATAATTTAAAACAGCATAATTGCTTTAGTCCAAAGATAGCAACGAGCGCTGACAGCGGTCAGAGTTCTTTAAGATCTCCTGGTCTCCACCAGAACTCTCACGAAAAGTTGATGACGTGTTGAATTAGTGAAGTGACTTCCTTCCTGCAGAGTTCCATCTGTCACCACAGACCAAACACCTACGGTGGATGAAGTCTGGGGTTTGAGTCCGAAGCAGATGAAGAGCACGGACCAGTCCTGACGTGTTTCAGTTAACGCTCGCTGCGCTCATTTTAACGTCAACAACAGAAGGGTTCCCGCCTCTTACAGCGGGGCCGTTAATGCTAACCGTTAATGCTAACCGTTAATGCTAACAGCTAAAAGTGTCACACACACACACACACACACTCTCTCCAAGGTTAATTAGTGTCTTTCGTCTGCGATCTCTGCTGCTGAAGTCGGCTTTATTATGAAGTGAAGTATTGAAGTAATTATATCCACTGAGATTTTTGAATTTCCAGAACCTTCAGTCGATGCTCCTGGCCGACTGAAGTGAAGTATTGAAGTAATTATTTCCACTGAGATTTTTAAATTTCCAGAACCTTCAGTCGATGCTCCTTTAATAATTATGATCAGTTTCTCCAGTCAAAACCACTAAGGTTTAAAAACATCAACTTTTGGTGGAAACAGTTTTTTTTTTTTTGAATTATTTAAAGAGCTGTGGTTCCCTCCTGCTCCACTGCATCACGTTGCCTTTTATCAGCCGTGGACTGAGTGATGTGACAGTGTGTGAAGTGATCATGTTGCCCCCGTCCCCCCTCTCCTCTCTCCCTTCTCCCCTCTTCTCTTATCTCCTGTCGTCTGTCTGCTTCGCTCCTCACCAGATGTCACAGGAGCTCGGAATAACGGAGAAGTCCGCAGACTTCATGAACCCGTACCGCACGGAGAGAGACGACGTGAGTACGATGCAGTCACGCTGCCTCCCACTCTGCCTTTCTCTCTGCATCACCATCACAGAACACACTGACGTCCCGACACTTTCTCATGCGTTCCAGGTGCTTCACACGGCCGAGGCCTTCCAGAAGATCCTCAGAGAGGAGGAGAAGAGGAGGAGGAAGGAGGAGAAGAGGAAAGAAATCAGGAAGGGCCCTCGCATCTCACGATCACGCACCGAGCTATAGCACGGTACCGCTGTGCTTCTGCAGAGGAGAAAGATGTTGAGGAGGGGAAGGAGTAAGGACGAGGAGGAGGAGGAGGACAAGGAGGAGGAAGGAGCAAACACATCTGTCCACAAGGGCTGGCTTGACTTGTAGACTCAGATGACAGTGAGACGGGGAGAGATACTGCCATCACTGGTCCAAAAAGCCTGGTGCTCTTATGAAAAGGAGAGAGGGTTTGACCATGTGACACAACCGCTAAAACACAGGAGGTTGTGGGTTTGACAAAATCCTCAGTTTTTCTTCTCTCGTACTGATTGGTTATTGGTTAATCTGACATACAAAAAAAAAGGGAAAACTCACCTTTTGATAATTTGATAAATATCTTGCAGTACTTTGGAGTATTAAGAAATTTCAATATTTGTGCTAAAGGAATTACCTCGTGTTGTTTAGACCTAACGTGACCCAAATCCCATAATACGTGTGAGGGCCCAGCAAAAGTACATCTGGACCTCAGCAGAACCTCATCTCTGTTAAATGTGACCTGTTTTATAAAACAGCATAAATAAATAAATTATGGATTTTTTTTTTATTATTTCAGCAATTTAAGGGACGTTTTGTGATTTTTACTCTTCTCATTGCTGCTGCGGATGACAAGGATGCCTCTAGGTCTAACCTTTGGTACCGTTTTTCCTGTCATCACAGATATTTTATTGTGGGTACAATTTGTCATCTCTTTTTCAAACCAGTCTCTAAAGTTCGAATTCCTGCTTTCTGGAATTATACGGTCCCTGTGGAAAGCTGTGTCAGCCATCAGTAACAGTATGTGACCCGTCTTGTTGCGCTGCACCTGTTTCTATGTTAAATGTTTGGCTTTTCTGTCCTTTCTTTCCTTTCATTCCCGGAGGAATTTAATATAAAAATAATATTACGACTGTTATTAAAACTATATGTATATTCAGAGAAGGGAAGAGGACATCGTTGCTGCAGAATCAACAAGCCATTTTCTTATAAGATTTAATGAAATAAAGCAACTCTGGCGTGACCATGCTCTCAGTGTGTGAGTGATTGTTGGGTTAGATCAGCCGCCAGAGGGCAGCATTTCTCCAGAAAGATTTTGAAACCGAGTCCAATTTTTTTTCGGTTTTTAAAAACCGATAGCGTTATGGGGAGATAGGCTCGTGCGGCTTGGGGAGATAGTTATGGGGAGATAGGCTCGTGCGGCTTCTTTAGCTGTGTTGTTGTTGACAACTAAAGATTGTAGAGGGTTTTTTAACCGTCTTGCTGAACCTAAACCCACGGATACAGTATGTCTAATGGCGAGGACTCGGCGGGTAAGACTACTGTATGTTTTTATGTGACCCTTGCTCTTTGTTTTCACAACTTAGCATCAAGTGCTAACATTAGCTTAATAAGCAGTTTGTAATGTCAATGTTTACGTTTCTATCGTTAGCTAACATGAGATAGTGGATCGCTGGGATTTCAGATCTTCATTACTACATTCGTATATGTCGTGTACAGTATACATGTGTATTAGTATAAACATATATAGAATTTTCAGTCAACATGAAGTTCGAAAGTCTATCGAAAAGTCTAGAAAACTACATTGCGTTCAGTATTGAAATTATTTCACAAAACGTAAACTGTATCAATGTTAAATTATTAGAACAGACCAGTTTATAATCCAAAACAATCTTGTGTATTAACTTGATTATTAATTACTTAATGGGAAATTCCCCCCTTTCAGTGTGAAACGGCACGTTCTTTCTAAAATCCTTTAAAAAATCCATAATGTGAAGATATTCTGTATTATAATTACACTTATAGTCACATTAAATTTCTTCAGGGTTTCTGTGACTTATTCCCACAGGACGTGAGGAGGAGCTAGTTCTTCCTCTCGATGTGATTCCTCTTCAATGGCCCAACTGTGACGCCATGTGGAGTGAGGAACTCAGGCTGGTCCTCATCGGGAAAACTGGATCGGGCAAGAGTGCGTCTGGAAACACCATCCTGGGCAGAAGGCACTTCCTGTCACAGCTCAGTGCCAGTTCTGTCACGGAGGTGTGTGAGGTTGGGAGCAGGGAGCTCGCTGCAGAGGAGGCTGTCACGCACAGCAGGATGAAGAGAGTCACGGTGGTGGACATGCCAGGTTTTGGGGACACTCGGCTCAGTGCAGAGCAGATTCATGCAGAGGTTGCCAAATGTGTGGCTCTCTGTGCTCCTGGTCCACATGCGTTCCTCCTGGTGGTGCCACTGGGACGATATACAGAGAGTGAAAACCAGGCAGTTTGTGAAATGACACAAATATTTGGAGAGGCTGCAGTTCGCGACCACACAGTGATTCTTTTTACCAGAGGTGATGACCTGGGTAGTGTAGATATAGAAGAGTACCTGACCAAGACTGCACCTGCTGAGCTCAAGGCTCTGATTGACAGGTGCGGGAGCAGGTACCATGTCTTGAACAACAGGGAAACCAGTAACACAGTGCAAGTTAAAGAACTTCTAATGAAGATTGACAGGATGGTGCAGCAGACGGACACAGGGTTTTATACCAATGCTTTGTTTTTAGAGGCTGAGGCTGCCATCAGGGAGGAGCAGAGAAGTATGATGAGAGAGCGAGAAGAAAGGGATGGAGAAGATGAGGTGGGAAATAGTAACAGCATGGAGGAAGAGGCCCATATTCTAAAATGGAGAAAGTGTGACAGAGGGTTCAAAAGAAAAAGAGGCAGTGGAAGTGGACCACCGAGACTCTGCAGGAGTGAGGTGGAGAGAGGAAGCGATGAGGATTTTAGAGTGGAAAGGGGGAAAAGACGCTCTCTTTTTAGTGTCGTCCGGGACAGAGTTAGGACCACATTATTTGGCAGCACCAGCACAGCAGTGGACAGACGATGTTTGCACTGTTCATGCATGGTTCAGACCAGAACAAGGGCAGCGCTCTCCCCTCGTGTACTACAGAGAGTTAAGACCCTGGTAGCTGCTGGAGCTACAGGCCTGGCGGTCGGAGCAATGTTCGGAGCAGCCGTTCCATTAGCAGCTGCAGCTGGGGCATCTTTGGTGGGAAATTCAGTGGGTTTTGCTGCAGGTCAACTGGCTGGAATGTCTGTAACAGGAGGGGCAGGCGTGGGGAAAGCTGTCGGGGCTATAGTGGCAGCAGCATCAGGAAAAACTGCACTGGCCCTGGGAGCAGCAACAGGTGGGGTAATTGGTGGTTCGGCTGGAGCCCTTATTGGCACAACAGCTGCTAGTCCAATGGAAGGTGCGCTAGACACCCTTGGGCAGGTCAGCACCATCGGGGTCACTGCTGTTGGCGTAGCGACAGGAGTAGGTGCGAGCCTGGGAGCTGGTGCTGCTTTAAGTACAGTTTTTCAGGGAGCAGGTATTGTGGGACCTGCAGGTGTTGCATTAGAGACAGCTGCAGCAGAGGCTGCTAACATCCCAGTAGTAGCCACTAACGTTCCAGCAGTAGCCGCTAACGTCCCTGGAGTAGTCGCTAACGTTCCAGTAATAGCCGCTAACGGCCCAGCAATAGCC
>NC_024323.1:12580016-12588848 GCF_000523025.1 Cynoglossus semilaevis
CGTGGTGGTGTCTGTCGGGGCTAGAGGGGCAGCAGCATCGGGAAAACCTGCACTGGCCCTGGGAGCAGCAACAGGTGGGGTAATTGGTGGTTCGGCTGGAGCCCTTATTGGCACAACAGCTGCTAGTCCAATGGAAGGTGCGCTAGACACCCTTGGGCAGGTCAGCACCATCGGGGTCACTGCTGTTGGCGTAGCGACAGGAGTAGGTGCGAGCTTGGGAGCTGGTGCTGCTTTAAGTACAGTTTTTCAGGGAGCAGGTATTGTGGGACCTGCAGGTGTTGCATTAGAGACAGCTGCAGCAGAGTCTGCTAACATCCCAGTAGTAGCCACTAACGTTCCAGCAGTAGCCGCTAACGTCCCTGCAGTAGTCGCTAACGTTCCAGTAATAGCCGCTAACGTCCCAGCAATAGCCGCTAACGTCCCAGCAGTAGCCGCTAACATCCCTGCAGTAGTCGCTAACGTCCCAGCAGTAGCCACTAACGTCCCAGCAGCGGTCGCTAACGTCCCAGCAGCAGTCGCTAACGCCCCAGCAGTAGCCGCTAACATCCCTGCAGTAGCCGCTAACGCCCCAGCAGCAGTCGCTAACGTCCCAGCAGGAGTCGCTAACGTCCCAGCAGTAGCTGGTTCCCCTGGTGTTGTACCAACGACATCATCAACATGCATTTTGTCTGCAGTAACTGAGATAAGCAAGGCTGTAACAGCCGCTGCTCTTGCTGGTGGTTTGATGGTGAAGGTGGTGAAGGAAAAAGTCAGATCTGGAACATCAGAAACAGACTACTCGGAGAAAATGTCCTATGAGATTCACTTGAACAAATAGATTCAGGCAAAGCAGTTCTTTTCTGTCAACCATCATTCAGTTTCACCCATATATCTGATAGAATTTTACAGGAGTTTATATCAGAGGTGGCAATTCAAAAAACGTGTTGATGATTCCAAATCAGGATTAGAGCGTTTTACTGTAGCACAGAATGAAATATAATGACAGTGATGACGACTGAAATGCTTTTTTATTGTGATTATTTACAATTTTTAATATGTTGAAGTGATATTTCATGAGGGTTAGAAATACAAATTGAATATTTTTCTTCATAAAGGAGAATGTTGCCAAGATGTTTTAACATATATCAAAGTAAAGACATATATATAGTCTTGTATTTTTATAAATTATGTTCAACTGAATATTTGCAATGTGTGACTGAATTTGAATATTTCACATTAGTGTTTGATTGTTGTTTGAATGTGAAAAAAAATTCTGATCATGCTTGAGCACTTTTGTCACATCAGCACTTGATTTGTTCACTTGGGTTTGCAGTAAATGATGAATAAAGGCTGCATTCATTCATCATGTTTGTCTCCTGAACTGTTTTTTCCCCCGTGTCCCTTTTGGGGCCCCGTACATCTATGTTGTTGATACTATAATAACATTATATTACACTTTAATGTATGAGAACGGTTCTGTTTTATTCTACATTATTAGTGGCAAAAAGTCATTTGCCACTCATTTTCGAATCATCTATTAACAAATCAATATGTTTTCACTAACACGTTTGTAATAATCCCTTTTTAACTATTTGTTTTTAGTATTTTGGTCAAACCCAGCTACTTACATTTGCGGTCCGCTAGTTTTCGTGACGTTAGGGGGCGCGGTTTATTCAAATGACTCCCAAGCTTCTGATTGTTGACGTACTATCAGACCACGGAGGACAGGGGCTTCTAATTGGATGACGGTGACTGGTCTCATGACAACTTCTTCCTGATTCGGACCAATCAGCAGCTGCTTTGCGCCACGGAGTCTGTTTGTGAATGACGTAATCAGCGTGAATCAAGATGGCGTCTTCTGAAGCGTAAATCGGAGTAAATGACTTTATCGACGAAGAAGTCGGCCTCCGTGGAGGCTTTGGGCTTGTTCCGTGCTTGTTCCGGTATCTTATAGGTTTTACCGTTGTATACGTTTTCTTGTAGGCGTCACTGAGAACAGTAGCCCTTGTTTCGTTGCCTCTTCGAAACCTCCGGTAAAATCCGGAGAGGCGAAGCTGGTCAGACAGAATGGACAACGGAGAGTACATGGAGAACATGGACCCGACTTTAGCGGTATTGGGGGACGAATTCACCCTAGGAGACATCGACGGTAAGACGATAAGTTACTGCCAGTAAAATAAAATGTTGTTGTCGTTAAACCAAATGACCACAGATTAAAATGTTGTCGTTAAACCAAATGACCACAGAGTTTGACAGCTCTGGGCATAGCTGTGCGTGTGATGTCAGAATTACACAAAACACATTTTCTACACTCTAAATTCATTACACAATTGTCAACATCAGTTAAAAACACTGGCACGTCATGATAAAATTACATATGCAATCCATGTTATTATGTTATCTTCTATTCCTGTCTTTACATTACATAACACGTATAGTCATAAATTCACTTTCCGCCGCACTACTTATATTTATTTTAAATTATTAAAAAAAACAAACAAGTTGTTATGTAAACAGTTCTCCAAAAATACTGAACACCGTAAACTGTGGATACATGTTTTCTATTTAATATTCCTGCACCCTATTTACTTGGTAACCAACTTGAGAAGGTTTTATATTTGTGGGAAAAAATATATTTAAAAAAAGCAACATCAACAAAAGGGTCATTCTGTACACTCGTTGAATTTTCCTGTTTATACATCAGTCTAAAAATCAGCTAAAGTTAAAGTTATCCACAATACTGATTTTTTTACAATTGTGAAAAATCGTCGTCACAGTGCTGTTTTTCAATGAGGCAGAGATGTGTTTCAGTAAGAGATGGAAAATGAGTAAGTGTGGTGACGGATGACACGAGTGCAACCTGCTTGTCAAGTTCGGAAAAAAATACCCATGTCATGTCATTTGTTTTAAAAAGTCGTTGTGCGTGAGAGAAATATTTCTGGAGTTTATTTGGAACAAGTTTGCCGTATCATTTCCAACATCCGGTCCGGGGACCGATGCCGGGCGCAGTGGAAAAAAAATGTACTTCAGTTTTAATAATTTACTTTATTAAAAAATAATCCAGTCATACCCCTTTACGTTTTTCATTTAAAGATAATCTGACAATGTTTCAAAACAACAGGTCGTTCAGACTCTGATACTAACAGCAGTTAGTATATAAGATGTTTTGTTTTAAAAAATGTAATGATCTTTCAAAATGGTGCGGTGTATTACCGGTCCGCAGTATCAGCTGATACTGGTACACAAAAGGTGAGGGACCGCTGGTTTAAAGCATGAATTACATTGTCTAAAAAGACCTTTTTGCTCAAGTGGTGGTTGTGTTTCAGGCCTTACATGTAGATCTACATTCAATCAAAGATTTTAGAACAGCATCGTTATTTTGCTTTCCGACACACGGAAGCCTCCAAATGTTTTTCAAAGCGAATCAAGCGTCGTCCTCTGGAGTGATTTTTGAACATCGCAGTCACCAGATTCCCATCAGGGTGGAATTTAACTGCATCACTTGTCACCAGACCAGGGTGTGTGTGTATTTGTGTGTGAGAGAGAGAGAGAGATGACACTTGATGCATGAAGTTGTGAAATATTCCTGAAACTCAAACAACCTCTGGCATTTTATCGGGCAGACGGCTAGCCACTAGCCACAGTTATGCAATCCTTCGTAATCTCTGCGACAAAAGACAGGAATGTACGGCTGGGGGACGGGGCGACTGTGTCAGAGATGACTAACGAGATCATGGTCAAGCTGCTCAAAGATGATTGATTTTCTATCTCCAGTTGGTGTCCAGACCAAACCTTAGACAATATTTCCATTGTCATTTGGACGTTAGATTTCTAAATCCTTTAAAAACGTAAATATGTTGCAGTATATTTACATTTTTACCTTAAATGAGCCATGTGCTCTTCTTCAAACACGTTGGCTCATAGAAGCCCCTGCAGGGGCTCGACCAAATGGTCCTATATTAAACTAGAACACCCCCCATTCCCAATTACTCCCCTAGCAACCAGGGCTCAGGTTATGTAAGCGAGCAAACCGTCCTCCTTTGATGGATTTTCCTCTTTGTGCCAACTTGTCTAAAAGTCTGCGGGCGTTGTCAAAGCGGCCGCCCCCTCACAGAGCTGTACAAATGTCTCCCGTTGGCTCTTCCTGTACAAAGCCTCACATTCTGACTAAAATGGGAAGATGATTAAAGTTAATGTAAAAAAACCGAGGTCTACATCAGTCTGCACATTATTTTCTCATCGCGTTTTAATTATGTTTTGAACTTGGTACGAGTGGATTTAAAAAAAAAAAAAAAATAGCAATCATTTGTATGGTATCACAAAAGATGTTAGTGGAGAACAGTGACAGGAATGACTAGTCTGCCACTGTCTTCAGAGGACAAATGTCAAAGGTTTAGGTGGTTCCACAGGTTCCACCGTCCTCGTCTGAATGAACTGAGAGTTGTTGGTCCTAAAGTCGGAGCTTTGTTCTTTATTAAATCTAAAACTGAATTTTGCCAAGTGTTGGTGAGACTTAAGGGCCTTGAAATTAATCCGCTCAAGGATCCATCCATGACCTTGAGCTGTATTCTGTTCTACCGTCTGACACATGACCCAAGTTTTAAAGAACAGATATAATGAGGCTGCAGGGTTTTTTTTTATCACCTGATCTGCTCTTGTCTGGGGGTCCATCAGAGAAATGAACGTCTTCAAGGACACATGTTCAGCGACCTTCAGCCTGGTCTGCGTACAGTCTTTAGAGATCACTGGTTTATGAGCAGAAGCTGTTCCTGTGCATGCGACCAGTCAAGGCCAGACCTTGAGTTCCTCCAGTCGCATCTGTCTTATCAAGACAGCTTTCACTTATCTCAGACTCAACAATCAGTCAGATTAGCCGTTTGTTAAGGACGTCTCTCTCAAGGTTGGCAATGAACTTGCCCTACAATCAGGAATTATTACCTCCAGCAAGAATTATCATCATTATAGTTATGATATGTGATCATTAAAACCTGAAAAAAAGAAAATGATATTGTTGGATACCGACGTTATTTTTAATAACTGAAATATTCAGCTTGTTGAGACTTCTCTGTTGTTTTGGTATGTCTTCAGAGATGCTGCAGTTTGTCAGCAACCAGGTGGGGGACTTGCCGGATCTGTTTGAAGACCAGATGACCTCAGCAGGTTCCTTACAGAACGGAACGAGTGTCACGACCCATCCCGGAATTCCAGCACCTCAAACTCTCCAAACTCCACAGACGCAGACTCCTTCCCCCTACCAAAATGTCAACATGGGACTACAAAGTACCCAGACACTGTCTCCCCAGTCTTTACCTCTCACCCCTCCCCTCACTCCTGCTCAGACTCCCTCCCCTGCCACCGTCTCTTCGGTGCAGCATCAGGTGACCCGCAGTCCTCCGCTCCTTCAGCCACGGCCTCAGTTGGTCCAGCCCATCCAGCCTCAGCCCCAACAGACAGCCCAGCCCACCATCCAGGTATCAACACCCTGTTCTCACCCCTGCCAGACTCATCACCCAATATTTTATTTCCTCTAATACATCTGATAGCAAATAGTTAAAAATATTGTGTTGCCAAAGATGCTATTAATTGGATTAAAAAATCCTCAGTCTTAAATTCAACTATGGATAATGCTGTTAACAGTTGGAGAAAAATAACAAAGTTATCCTAAGGTTTTTAGTTCTTTTAAAAACATGACAATGTTCCTCGTATTCTGTTTAACTAATTAAATATTTTGTGAATTGTTTATGACGGAGGTGTTTGAAAAATTCATAAATAATATCCATCTTTGTATCTGAAACACCAAAAACAATAACCCACATGTATGAGGCATCTCTATTCATTTTCTTTAATTCTTGAAAACAGATGCACACCCAGGGAATCCCTGTCCACACCCAGAGTTTCCCGGTCCACACCCTGGTCCAGACCCACAGCCACAGTTCTCTGCCCATTCAGTCGCAGGCACCACAAACCGTCATGATTACCTCGAACGGTGGACAGTCTCGCTTCATCCAGAACCCAGTTTTCTGCCATCAGAGTCCTGCTCAGGGTTTCCAAGGTGACTGAATCTCCGAGGATTCTGTTGGAATGTCGTCGATTCACCGAGGGGCCGATGTTTGAGTGATCGTCCTGTCTTCTCTTTCAGTCATCCAGCCCCAGATGCAGAGCATCATGACATCACCACAACTGCAGCCATTGACTATTCAGCATCAGCGTGTTCTGACTCAGTCTGGCCAAACTATCCAGACTCTTTCCACAGCACCAACTACAGTTCACACTGTGCAACAGCAGGTGCAACAATTACCTGTGAGTAACAACCTTGTTAACTAATAAATAAATGTGAGGGATATCTGATAAAAAATAGAAGACAGACAAGAACAGGTCCCTGCATGTCTTTCCACAAGGTCCTGGTCCAGCAGCCTCAGATCCTGAAGACAGAGTCCCTGGTTCTCACGACCCTCAAACCAGACGGCACTCAGGTTCTGTCTACCATGCAGAGTCCCACAGGGATCACCACCTTAACCACGCCCATCCAGAACACAGCTCTGCAAGTCCCGGTAGGAGGCTCCCAAACGCTGTTAGCCCTAATACAACAACTTCTATAATAATTAATAATTTTTTAATTTAAATGTTTTTGTTTTTTGTTTTTTTCTTCCTCAGACGCTCATTTTTTAATTTAAATGTTTTTGGGTTTTTTTTCTTCCTCAGACGCTCATGGGCAGCAACATCTTGACCACCGTCCCTGTTATGATGGGAGGAGGCGGAGACAAGCTGCCAATCAAGCAGCTACAGCCAGGCTGCACAGGTGGAGTCAGAACAAATGTGGAGCAGAGCCAGGTCTCAGGAGTCATGGGACCAGGAGGTGTGGTGAAGGAGGGTGAGAGGAGGACAACCCACAACGTCATCGAGAAGAGGTATCGGTCTTCCATAAACGACAAAATCGTGGAGCTGCGTGACCTGGTCATGGGCAACGACGCAAAGGTGAATATTTTTGACGCAGAGACAGGAAGGAGATTTATGACGGTGACATGACAGGAATGCAGTCTGACGTTTCGTCCTCTCTGTGTCGACCAGATGCATAAGTCTGGAGTGCTGAGGAAGGCCATCGACTACATCAAGTACTTACAACAGGTCAATCACAAACTAAGACAAGAGAACCTTGCTCTCAAAATGGGAAACCAGAAGAACAGTAAGTGTTTTCACTCAGAGTGTGCGGTGTTTCCCCAAAGGTCACAGAAGAATTTGTTTTTATTTTAATGCCGTGTAAAAGAAAGTGTTGACGATGTATTTGTAGATTAATGTGATATTATGGGGTTTTCATCTCTTTTATTTATTTTTTTTTTTCATATTGAGTCATTATTTAACCAAGAAGTAATAATCTGTGTAATAAGATGTATACTAATTAATCAACTAATCTAATAACATCATAATACTCAAAATGTACTTACTCTGTATTGAACCTGTTTAGTTGATCACAGCACTGATTTACTGGCAGGAATTGATGAAGACACAAAGAGTATTAAACACAGTATTTAAACAGTTTTAATCCGACGTTCTTTTTACCTGTCACAGTTTTAATCTGATGTTCTTTTTACCTGTCACAGAGAATGTTACGCTGTCTGAGGACATGGAAGTCAAACAGGAAATAGTGATGATGTCGCCTCCAGCCTCAGACTCTGGCTCTGGTTCCCCTCACCAGTTCTCTCCTTACTGTGTGGACTCAGAGCCAGGCAGCCCCTTAATGGACCATGATCAGGTAACAGATGTGGGTCACACTAATGTGGATATCGTGTCAAATGTTCAGTTATTCTAAATGCTTTCTCCTCTTTTCCATCTCAGCTGAAAAGTGAGCCAGACTCTCCGTCATCGGTCGGAGTGATGGATCGCTCCCGACTGCTTCTGTGCGCCCTGACCTTCTTCTGTCTGTCCTTGAACCCCCTTCCTTCTCTCCTGGGCCCAGAAGAACCAGCAGCCCACAGCTTGTCTGCAGGCCACGGCCCATCTAGGACACTTGTTTGGCTCCAGGGTCCCACACAGGACTTTGGTGAGAGTCTCCGTATGATGCGTCTGAATTTGTAGCAGTGATTGAACGTATTTGTCAGTTTGACGTCTCCTCTTCCACCTCCAGCGTCCTGGCTGCGCTGCCTGTTGCCCTGGGTGATGGTGTGGGTGCTGAGTGGAGTGGGCGCTGTGTGGGGCTGCGTCAGGGTTCTCTACCTGTGGGAGCCTGTCACCCCGCTGCACTCCCCGAAGTCTGTGTCCTTCTGGAGGCATCGCAAACAGGCTGACCTGCATCTCAACAGGGTATGAATGCATCAGCACTTCAGTTGTTAAAGGAAAAACCCAGTAGAAAAAATCATTACTTTTACTCTTTGACACGTTGATAAAGGGACATTTTTACAAATTGAATTGAAAAAAATAGTTTATGTTTAGATGTAAATATTTGATTTCATCATTCTTTCATTTCTAATTCTTCATTTTCTCTTAATCCTAACCGAAGGACTGAACTTCTTATTCTCCCCCATCTGTTCTTTTTATCTGCAGGGAGATTACAAAGCAGCCATGTCCAGCTTAGAGACCTGCTTGTCGGTCTTGGCGAGGGCGCTCCCCTCGACCAGCCTGGATCTGGTCTGTTCCCTTTCCTGGAACGTGATCCGCTACTGTTTGCATCGCCCGACTCCGCTGGGATGGCTGGTTCACCAGGTCAGAGGGAAGCACGAGGGCGAGGAGGCCAAGACGAGCGCAAAGGACGCAGCTCTGGTTTACCACCGTCTGAGCCAGCTGCAGCTGACGGGTGAGGGCGGAGGAAGTCTCTTCTCAGAGTTCTGGGAAAACTGCACTGGTGTTAACACTGACCCA
>NC_024323.1:12588920-12591183 GCF_000523025.1 Cynoglossus semilaevis
GGGCCACCCCCTCTCCTTTTTGGCTGTACGTCTGTTGCAGATCAATCAGCAGTTTCATCATCACAGAAACAGAGGAGAGAGAAAAACTGAATCTGTCCTCGTCTCCTCCTGCAGGGTTACCTGTTGAGCTGTGCGGAGTGTGTGGTCAGTCAGACAGACGCCAAGTCCGTCCCTGACTGCCTGCGCTGGCTCTTCACCCCACTGGGCAGACAGTTTTTCTTGAGCTGTGATTGGTCACTCCAGTCAGGGAACATTGCTGACATCTACACCTCTCAGAGAGACCCAGGTAATAAAGTTCTGTCTACCTGTGTAGGTGTAGATGATGTTTTTGATTTTGTGTTTCATCCTTTAAAACTTTTTTTTTTTTTTCAGCCGACCCCATCCCACAGCTACACCGCTGCTTCTGCAGAAAGCTTCTGGAGAGAGCTGTTCAAACGCTCATCCAGCCGCAGAGCGACTCTGAAGTGAACGTATCCAAGAACGACTCGGGGTAAGACAGGAGAACAGAGAGACCGCAGTTTCTTTTTTTTTTCTTCACAGTTGTCTGTATTTGACATTTTCGGGTGTAACCTCTCTACCTTTTCACCTCGACTCCACCTCATTTTCAGGGAATTTTCCAGTGCCATGGAGTTCCTTCAGTTGTTGAACAGCTGTACCGAGGACACTCCCTCCCCACGTCCTCATTTCTCAGCTCCTCCCCATCACACCACCACCCCAGGTATGAATGGCACAAAGAGAATAACCCTCCCTCACATCCAGGGGAGCATGAGTCACACCCGTCTACGTCACCATGTGACTTTAATTTCTCTATGATCGTCCTCCTGGCAGTGGGCGATCCAGTGAGTCGCTGGTGGGCTTTGGTCCTGAAGGCTGCCGTTCATTGGCTGCAGGGTGATGACGCCGCAGTGAAGTCTCTGCTGACGGAGGCGGAGCGGATGCCGAGAGCTCTGCACACGCTAGAGTGAGTGAAATACGGCTGCAGTCAGAGCGCATACACATTTTTTTTTCAAATTCCCTCTGACATTAAACGCACCATGACATTCCTGTTTCTCCCCTTCACTGTGTGTATTTCCAGTCACTCTCTTCCCAAGGCTGTGTTGCTGCACTGCAAAGCAGTTCAGATGAGTCTGTCACCCTTAAAGGGGGAGGGTGCAGTGACCTGTCTGTCCCACTGTGACCGAGCCAGCAGCTTCCTGCGCTCCAGCGTCTCCGTCCCAGTCTCCCAAACTGGGAACTGGCTGAACAAGGTATAATTTAAAAACCAACTGTTACTGGTTCATCCTGAACCTCTGCTCTGAACATCTGCATGTTCCACAGTCGTACAGTCTGCACGTTGTGCCCGACGCTGACTCGTGATTATTGAAGTGCTCGATCGCTCGTCTGAGGGATTGTATTTGTGCCTGAAAGTGTTGTAGCAAATGTGTGCAGACGTGTGTGTGTGTGCGCACCGTGCCGGAGGCAGGAGGTGGCTGTGGTGCATTGTAGTTGCATTGCATGATCCTGAAGCAGAGTGCAATGTGTCTGCAGTGCAATACAGAGGCCTCCCCGATCTGCACGCACCTGCTACACACACACACACACACTCACCATCACTTCACATGACATGTCTGCCAGTTTCGTGGGGCTTGTTGTTTTGGGATGCTTTCTGGAATCAAGGTTTTCTTCCACCACGTCTTTGGTCAAAGCACCGAGCAGCTCTTAGGTTTTTTTCTGTCTCTTCTGTCAGGGGGTGGAGCTCCTGGTCTGTGACCTCCTGCTGACCTTGAGGACCAGTCTGTGGCAGCGATGTGGCAGCAGCAATGGAGAACCAGGCCCGGCTCATGGTGCCCAGTTGGCCGGTTTCCAGAGGGACCTGAGCGCCCTGAGACGACTCACCCAGTGTTACAGACAGGCACAACACAAGGTACGTCTGGTCCTTCAGGAGAATCAGCCAATGAGAGTCTGCACTGCTTCCTGATTAGACTGTGTGTAATTGACACAATCATGGCAAACAGTTACTGGCCTTTGTTTTTAGTTGCTATGATTTTTTTTTTTTTTCCGTCTGCAGGTGTTTCTTCATGAAACCACAGTGAGGCTGATGGCTGGTGCCAGTCCCACAAGGACTCACCAGCTGCTGGAGCACAACCTCCGGCGCAGGGCACACAACTCCTACAGCGCAGGTGAGCTATGATATATTCATATATGTGTGTATATATGTATATATGTGTGTGTATATATGTATATATATGTGTGTATATATATGTGTGTATATATGTATATATAT
>NC_024323.1:12591354-12617446 GCF_000523025.1 Cynoglossus semilaevis
GCCCAGAGGGAAACGACCCACGCCCTCCTCCTGGCCTGCAGACCCCTCCCTATGCCCTTGCTGACTCCACCCGGGCACCGTGCCCGCCTCCTGGCTGAGGCCAAGCGCACCCTGGAGCGCGTGGGAGACCGACGCTCCCTCCAGGACTGTCAGCAGATTCTGTTGCGCCTCAGTGGAGGCACCACCATAGCAGCCTCCTAAACAAACAAACAGACACACACACACACACACACACACTCAGAGTGCAGGAACAAACACACACCCAAATTAGGGCTACTTTTAAACACACACTGTACACATTTAGATGCTCAAAATATCAAACTCTTTAGTCCTTTATTTTACATTTGCACCTACAGTGAGTCTCTGCTTTCAGTCCACGCTGACGCTGACAAATGAAGGCTTCACCTTTTGCTCTTTGACAGCTCAGTTTTGCACGGTTGCTGCACAATCACGCCACCCTCTGGACATGTGATGCCTAGCAGTCTTGCTACATTATTACAAAAAAAAATTGAAAGACAAAAAAAAACAAGGTTAATGAAACCCTCATAAAATAGACGCTGGAGAACTGGATCGATTCGGTTCAGAGTACCACGCAGTACAATCTTTACTGTAACACAGGAACGGAACAGCGTCCTGTGAGACACCCCAGCTCAAAATCAAAGCCTCTTGAAACATGCAGGAAAAAAGGACCGTGGATTCCCAGCTGCACAGTGCAGAGCAGTGTCTCTTATCTACCTCATGAACTGTACAACGTCAGCGTTGTACCACAGGGCGCTTAACGCACTGAGGCGGTCACCACGGAGTCAAATCAGGTTAAATCATTCACAGCAGTCCTTCTGCTGGGACCTTGAGGACACAGCGGTGTGACTACTGGAATATAAACTGAGAATGAATGAATGAATAGAAGTAGCAAAATGTGCAACTACAGTTAGAGTTAATATCCTTGTTGTCACACAACATGGCATGAATTAAAAAAAAAAAAAGAAGAGACACTGAGGTACAAATAGGAAAAATAAACTGAAATCATGTCCCTAGAAATCCACATATAGTACAGGTCAAATGTCTTAGAACATGCTAGAACTTCATGTCTTTTTTTGTCACCCACTTTCTTTGTGTTTCTCAGATGCAAACGTTTCGTTACATCATTTAAGATGTTGATGAATCAGCGTCACGTTACACTTCATCACCGCATCAGCTCGTCTCCAGTCACATCACCGCAGCGTAGGCGAAAACACACGCTATCTTTTCAGGGTTCACTATATTTTATTCAGTGATAATATATAATTATAATATTATTGCACCACAGTTCTTTAAACTTCACTGGTCAGACCTGTACGCTCTAACAAACAGCAGGGTTTTCTAAAGCTTTTCACCAGTTGTTCACAAAACAGATTTTTTTTTCTCTCACACGGTGGGATTGTAAATACTTTGTATATAAGTAGGAAAAGTTTTATGTATCGCTTGAGGAGGTGAAAAAACATGCAAAGGAAACTAGTTCAATCTGTCGCTCCACTGTAATTTTTATGAATGTAAGGTTTTGGCCGATGTAAGAGTTCATCATTTGATATATGATATGATATGAAGGTGGTCTAAACATGAGGAACTTTCTTGGACGTGTAACGTAAAGCAAAATGGCCTTGATGTTGTGTAAAGATATATGTTTGTAGCTTTTATTATTCCTTTATTTCGCTGTCCTCTGTTCAGCCATTCCCTTTTAAATATCTGTGTTCACATTATTCTATTTAATGTGAAGTTTTATTTTAGTTTTTGTCACAAAGGGAGATTTTCTTTTTGTTTTTCTTCTTTGTTTTCCAGAGGTTCCTAAACTGTCACAGCGAAAGTCCTTGAGGGGCAGAAATCCTGTTTAGTTGAAAACAAAACGAATCTGGATGTTACTATTTCTACACCTCGTCTTCCTTTGACATGCATTGTTTTTGTCATTTATAGTATGGTAATAAGGTTAATTGGAGAATTTAGACTGACTGCAAATGGGACCATAAGTGACAGTGGTCTCTATGTGGGCCACCATGATGGACTGGGCCTGTCCAGGATGTAGCCCTTGTTTTTAACCTGTTTCAGGTCCCTGAAGGAGGAAGAGAAGACAGAAGGTGTAAAATAACAACAAGGACAAATATTTGTGTTTATTTTTTCTTCTGCAATTCTGTTTTCCAGGTCAACGCAGCTGTTAGAAAGTAACATAAAGAAAGTCTTAACTTGTATGACACCAAGGAAGAGGAAATTAAGGCCATTTATAGGCTGAAGCTTTTACTCTCATGTTTGTTTTGTTTGTTTGTGATTTATTTTTTTGTCTGGAATTCTGTGTTAATTTTGATGTTTATTTTATAATAATAAAAGACATGATAGTACGTGGTCGTTGTGGTTTTTCTGGAGTAGATGGCTGTCCTCTATATTGGTATTTTGCTGAATAAGTGTGAAATGTAGGGCAGAAAAAAAGAGAACTGCAGTATGATCTGAAAATGTGTGTGTGTGTGTGTGCACCTGGGATTAACGGCTGCTTTGTGGTTTTAAACTTAGTGGTTTCCTGTTTCACACTGTGTGAAAAACATGGGGCAGTGGCGAAAAAAACAAAACAAAACAAAAAACACTCCCAGAACAAAACCTACAGAGGTGACTCGGATACAGGATCAGTACTACAGGAGGGAGGGGCGGAGTCATGGATGACACTGGTTTACAACAGTATGTAAAAGAGGGCAATTAAATAAAATAAGTTAAATACAAGAATCATGATGGAATTAATTTATAATTTACAAGACTTTTAAGAGAAATATGTTATCCCTGGTGGGTCAACATGGTCTACAGAGAATAATATTAATAATATTAAAATAATACTAGTCTTCTGAGTTCCGTGTTATATGTAACTACAAAATAAAATTTGATTTAGCCGACGTTTGTTTCTCAAAGCGGACAAAAATATCGCCTCACTCCCAAAACGAAACTAAATTTAATTGTATATTTTCTATTAAAGCTATAATGTTCGTAAAATGACAATGACAAATTGTTTCCAAAGTAAATACTTTTAAAGATAGTTTTAACAGTATGTGTGGTTTGTAAAATGTCAATGACAAATTGTTTCCAAATTGTTTTAAAGATAGTTTTAACAGTATGTGTTCGTAGTCGGACAGTTGTTGCCGATGCACTCCACGTCAGAGAAGCCGGAAGTAGTGCAGAGTGAACTACACTCACGTGTACATCATGAAAAACAACAAAAAACACAACAATGGACCTAAGAAGGCTAAATTCAAACCGGGCTCGAAGAAAAGAGAAAACAAATGCATCGTGACGTTTAACGACAACGACAGAGAGTGAGTAGATTTGGAGACGTAACTTATTTAAGCACAAATTAGCTCCATAGCTTTAGCACATTAGTACAGCAGTCTGTGTTGTTGTTTTTACGAGTCACTCAATTTAATGAAAATTATCTTGTGTATTTGCTCAGTAACTTTAAAATAAATGTTTTCCAACCGAACTAAACTGGATTTTACTTCCAAACTCTGTTCGGTTTTGTCTGAAGTTGAATTACTTTCTCCTCATATCAGGGAATATCTCACTGGTTTCCACAAGAGAAAGGTGCAAAGGAGGAAAGTGGCGCTGGCAGAAATTCGCAAAAAGATAAAGGATGAGCAGATTAAAGTCAGAGAAGAGGTAAACGGGAAATAACAGTGTGAAAGTCTAAAGTCTGACTTGTGTGTCTGTCAGATGTCTGTTATTTCACATGTGTCTGTTCTCTTCCAGAGGCATAAGGAGTATGTGAAGATGCTGAAGGAGAGGACAGAAGCTCTCAGTGAGATGAAACTCATTCGTTGACGTTTTCGAGAACCTTCAGTAAAATTACTTTATTTTTTAAAACTATCGTGACTGTGTTTTCTCAGACGAATCTGAGGACGAGCTGGACGACGTGATAATCAGCACGTCAGAGTCCATGCAGTATGATCACCCCAACCACACGGTTACCGTGACGACCATCAGTGATCTTGACCTCAGTGCCACACATCTACTTGATTCTGCAGCAAATCAGGTAATGTGACAAACTGGTTTTAATGCTAGTCCAGTCAGACTATATAATAGAATAAAGAATTCGACCTGTTCAGTTACAAACCAAACACAAACTGAGAATCTTTCATTTGAAGGACAAAGGACCGAGTGAAGAGCAGGGGGAAGAGGAGAAGGAGAAAACTGCTGCCATGCCGCGAAAGGCCGGGACCCCAGTCATGAACAATAAGTAAGAGCAGATGATACAGGAGTTGAATTGTATTTACAGTCGTAGATGGTTTAAACGTTTATGAACGTTTTAAAATAATTTTAGAACAGGTTATATTTATCTACAGATGTTTTCCTTCCTCTCACTCCAGCTTTGTTTATCTTGTCTCCCTCTCTCGCTCTCTCGCTCCCTCTCTCCCCCTCCCTCGCTCTCCCACTGTGCCAGGATCCGCTCTTTAATGTCATCGCTCAACAGATACACCACCAAGAGGAAGAGGAAAGGGAAGCAGGAAGGTCGAAGAGGACACGGCAGCCGGACAGACGGCAAACATTCCGGCGCAGAATTGAAAAAGAAGAAAGGGACGAGCGGCATGTTTGAGAGACGCCGTCGGACTGGACAGAGGGAGCGTCAGCAAGACTGAGAGTGTGTGTGAAAATGAACTGAAGTTTAAAGATGGACTCTGTGCAGCAGGACGTGTTGGTCCCTGTGGAGACAGCTCACTCGTCTACGACTGTTTTAGAAAATGAACTGTATTGAATTTACTGACGTTTTGTTTAAAATAAAATCTTTTTTTTTTCTTTTCTTGCTGATGCGTGTTCTAATCATTCATTACAAATGTCGGCGCCGTCTTTGCTCTGATGAATCATAGGAAACTTCAGGCTCTGGTCAACTTCCTCTCTGCAGCTGAAGGAAATCGACCCTCAGCTCGGCCTTTCCTCCCAGCTCTCGTACCTGTGGATGATCAGACGGAGAATGTAGTGAACACTGTGTCCATGAAACCACACAAACAGACTCTGCTCTAACGTATGTCCACCCCCCAGACCCTCCACCCCCCCACACACACAGCCATGTTTATTTATTTACGTTAACCTGAGCCAGCGTATGCCAGCTGTCACTAGCTTCAGCGTTTCATTTTCGCTTTCTACAGGCCATGATATTTAATACAACCCCCTCAACTGGAGGAGCAGCAGGTCACAGGCTCCATGTTGGCTCCGGCTCCTGCGTCGGCTCAGGCTTCAGCGCCCGCTGATCTGAGAGCCAATATGGCCGCCTGCGGGCTCCAGTTTCGCTCATTGTTAAAGCAGCCAATGGGATTGATTTGAGAGTTTGGCAACTGGAGAGGACAGAGAAGATGGTGAAGAGGAGGCATGTGTCTGCTGAGGGTCTGATGGAGCGGCCGGTCCTGGGTCTCAGGCTGTAAACTGAGGTGAATGAAGCGCTTTCATTTTTCAGGTAATATTCCACTTTTCTGTCCTAAAATTGGAGTCATGAAATTCATTTCTGTTTTCACTCCTCTCTGCAGACTCTTCTCTCCTTTTCACTGGTAACTCATCTCGCACGCAGGTCGTGGTTGGTTGTAATACTTCTGTGTGGGAAGTGTTGACTGGATTGTGTTTCACAGTCTGCTGCTGTGAGTACTTATCACTTACTATTGTCCTTAAACACAGATCCGCTTTAGATCTCGCACGGACCCTGAAATGAAAGAACCTCTGTGGTGTCGACCGTGAGCCGCTGCTCTGTGCTCACAGCCGCACGCAACAGCAATTAGGAATAAAGTTTTACACATTGAAAAGGCAACGATGTGACATCATGATGCTCTGGGTGTTCCAGGTTGTAGAAATGACCTGTTGTTGTTCAGTGTCTGCTGTTAGAAATGAGAACGTGGAAGAAAAAAAACTGCAGTTTTTCTGTGTACTGTTGTTGACTGTGTTTAATGGTCAACCTCTTCAGTAAACGCGACCTCTCGACCTTTTCTCTGCAGAATGCCATGACTGAGGGCGTCAACCTAACATGCCCTTCTCCGTAGATGAACCCATCTGCCCCAAATTTCAGCCCAACATCTTTGACCCTCTGCGCTGCCATGACTGCCTGCGCCAGCGCCACCTGCACTCCGGCTCGGGAGAGACCCCCGAGGGGTCAGAACGGGGGCAGAAACCCTCGACCGACACGTTTGAGAAAATGCGTTTCGCCGACACTGGAGGTGGGAGTGTGAAAGATAAACGTGTAGCCTTGACAACCGTCTCATCCCAGGGCGAGGAAAAGGACACCAGCAGTAGGGTAAGAAAGAGGAGACAGCAGACAGGAAGTGTGCAGCAGAGCAGCTGGGTGACGGGGGCGGAGGGGCGGGGGTGTAGGCTGTGGACCTGGTGATGGGATCACTGTCATATGAAGACAGCGTCAGGTTCCCAATAAAATCCATAGAAGGTAAAAACTACAGTGGTGTAATTTAACTTTTACAGACTCAACAGTCAGTGCTTAGGATTTTGGAACCCAAAATTTTTGATGCTATTGTACATAAAATTATCATCATATCATATTATATTATGTCAGTATTGAAATTATATTAGGAACCCATCTTAATCATGGCCCAGAGTTCAGTAAATGTGTTATAATAAAATTATAAAATTAAAGCACCTGATTGGATGATTTTGTCAGTAGAGTTACGGAGGCTCACAGACTGAGACGTGTCAGTGATGAGGAGTGGTTATTTATAAATTCATGAAGCGGGATCGTTGACTGTCCTCCTGGAGTAAATACGTCCGTGTGTTTCTGACACCTTTACATTCTACAGTCGAACTCTGTTTCCATCACATTCCTGCAGTTGCTGTAAACCAAAATTTTGAATTTTTTTTTTTTCTAAAGTTGTTCAGATCAGCGTCCGTCACAGGTAGATTTGAACACAGACACACGGTCATTTATATGTTGGGGACAAATATATCCCAGCATTTGTGTTTATGGTCAGTCGAAAAATGTTGAAACTTTAATGAGGAAAGCCAGGAGTCAGGTTGAGTTACAGGGATGAAACTCTAATCGAACGTGTGAGTGTGTCAGAGAGCACACGGCGACGAGCACCGCAGGAGATCAGGCAGGAAGTGGGACTGTGACTCCTGCGGAACAACAGTCGGGAACGCTGTACTTTTAGCCTCTGTGTGTGGTTGTTTTTTTTTCAGCATTTGTTTTTTTTAATGTCATCAATTTGAGCGTCTCCTTGTTCGGAGGTGAGGTGTGTTTAGAGGCAGATAGAGTGTTCTAACCCTAACGTGATTGGCCCGTATCCTAATGTGTCACCCTATCAGGAGGACTCTGACTGTGCGTCAGTGGTGAGCAGCTACTGCCATGTCAGTGGAGGTCGTCCAGGTTATGGGGAGAGTTCTCTGTGCATCCTGAGCCCGGACTGTGCGCTGTACATCTGCGACGGTGACGACGACGACAGCACCGACAGGTGCTGACCTCGGTGACATCACTTCTTTTCTCCATCTCGGCGCCAGGTCTTTCCAATTTTGCACGTTTTCCTCATGTTGTCATTTCTCTTCGTCCTGACCGTGAAGCTGCCGTGATCAGAGCGACTACCAGGAGTTCAGCGGCTCAGTGAGTGGAGAGGAGGAGTACCTGCCCGTACGCCGCCGCCGCCGCCATTCGTCCCAATTCGGCATGACCCGGCTTGACCCGCCACCTCACCGACCCAACCCTCGGGCTTGGATGGACGAAGCTCGCAACAGGGACGGCTTCAGCGGGCGAACAGGTCAATGTTAGCTGTCGTTTGTCCAAAGTCCCAGAGTCTGTCTGACTGAGACATAAAACTGCAGTTTCTGTGCAGTATTACTGCAGTTTTCAGAGCTGTACACCGAGCCGTCACTCAACTTATGACCACTTCATATCCAGTTACAGCCAGAGGTGTTCTTTACTAGCTAGCACTGTTTGATGTCATCAGCGCAGGTGTCTGTGAGCAGTTAACAGTAACACAATATAAGTCAGCGTGTGTGTGTCAGGAAACCTCGGGTCGTGGCCCAGTGGTTGACCTCTGATGTGTGTATCTCTTGTTTCTATTTCTGTCACGCTGCCTGACACCAGGTATGAAGGACGACAGAGAGAAGCGTGAAAGCGGCTACTTCTCCTTGGGGAGGGCAGCGGGTTCCCGCTCGCTCCGTGACAACAGTCCTCCTGCTCCTTTTCGTCATTACGAGAAGGGTCATCCCATCTTCGGTAGCAGAAACGTTGAGCCCAAAGACACCGTCCCCTTCAGAAACCCTAACCTCGGCGTGGCCTCCGAGCGGCTGATACCCGAGCACTTAGACGAGGATGTTCCTGTGGAAATCCCACCTCCTGACCCCTACGAAATTGCAGTGGAGGTTGAAGCTCAGGTCGGTCCTCGCACTCCCAGTCCGACTCCTTTTAAGATAGCAGAGTCTCTGGCTGCCACGGGTCGGAGGGGCTTCAGTGCCTCACCTAACCGGGGGAACACTTCATCTCAAGTTTCCTCGCTTCAAAAATCAGGACGACTTGATTCATCGAAGCTCGGCTCAGCCTTCCAATCTCGCTCTTCTTCTCCAGCGCGTGGGAATTCGCCATTCAGGCGGAGCGAGTCCTCTACCTCCCTCAACAAGACCAGCTTCAGTGGTGGGGCCCGGTCTCATGGAGCAGAGCTAGGATCCAGAAGCTCCCTGCAAAGCACGCAAACCCGACACTTTGAGTCAGGAACGCTGCCCAGGAACTTCAAATCCCTTGCTGGTTCTGTTAAATCCCAGTCCAGCACGGTTTCCGATTTCAGGAGCGCTTTGAGAAAAAAAGAGGTGAATGGGTCTTCCAGTTTCCAGGGTCATGACAGCAGGAGCTCGTCTCCGTCCAGGAGGGACTACAGCGCCCCACGTCCAGTGACGGCCCGCAAAACGGAGAGCAGCAGCTCACAACTCGCTCGTGGACGAGGGAGTCGGACCGGTTCTCCGTCAGGTAGAGCTGAGAGGAGAAGTGAGAGCCCGTCACCACCGAGGAGAACCTACAGCTCCTCCCAATCCCTGCGCTACAGATCTGAGTCACTCACATCCAGACACACTCACTACGGACGCTGTGGCTCCCCCATAAGGGAGGGCTACGACTTCGAGAGTCAGGCCTTGATGCGAAATTCACGGCTGAGAAATACGCAGGACGATGAGGAAGACGTACCTGAGAGCCCCGCCCTGTCTCCGCCCAGACGAGGTCGTGACACTCAAAGTCAGTCCATACTTCGCAAGACGGAATCGAACCCTGTTGGTAGCGGCCGAGGTTGCAACAGCCGTAGTTCTTCTCCAGGGAAAAGGGGCTTTGAACCCAGCAGTCAGTACCAGCTGAGGAAAACAGATACGACTGGTTCTACCAACAGCCGCGGCCGTGAAAGTCGTAACCCGTCACCTTCCAGGAGAGGTCATGAAGCGCCCCCTCAGGCCGTGCTGCGCAGCAGAGCCGAGGGAGGCCGCTCTGCGACAGGTCGTGGCGATCAAAGTCTTTCACCGTCACGGAAAAGCGTGGAGGTTTCTGATCAGCGCTCAGTGTGGAAATCACAAACCAACGGCTCTCTGCACAGCAGGACGCACAGCAGTCGCAATTCCTCTCCCTCCAGGAAAGAGCCCAGCGACCCACCGGGGTACTCTGTCCTCAGGACTGCCACTAATGGAGAATCAGGTCGTTTCAAGCAGAGAAATAATATTAACAACGACTCCAAGTCTGACTCCAAACATTCCCCAAGTTCCTGGCGAGGATCTTCTACGTCCCTCCGCAGCTCGTCATTATCTCGCACGGCTTCGCCGACGAGGCAGTCACCGAACGGCGGCAGAACGACCTTTGTGACCTCAGACAAACCCAGGAGCTCCAGCAACGTCAGGTCAGGGTTTGGTAGACGTGACCCTGACGACAGAAGACCCGGGCAGCGACCACACAGTCCTTCACCTTCACCTCAAATCCACCTGCAGAAACTCACCTCCTCTCTGAGCTCCATGGAGTCCTCAGAGTCGGGCCGAGTGTCCGTGGGCTCCACGGGACGGAACAGGGACGAGTACGCAATGCTGGCGGACCTGCCAAAAGTCAAACGGATCCACGTGAGTGAGGAACCGATGGATGTGGGGCGACTTCAGAACCAGAAAACCCCCCGCAGACAGGAGCTCTTCAAACCTGCCAGGTCAGACGATCGTTGACGAAACGTTATCTCAGCGTCTTCCATATTTTGTTGCATAAGTTTGACCAAACACTCTGACCACTCGTCTTCTTGATGTCCCTTCAGCCACTCTTTGAGCCGACACCCGTCCAGAGAAACGTTGGACGCTGAAGATAAAGAGTGGCACTACGGCGGCAGTGGGTATCTGTCCAGAGCCCACTCCTCCACCTCGTTACAGGTGGGTCGACGGAGTGAGTTAGACATTAAAACATGTGGATGTTATCGATTAGATCCAGTGGTTTGTATTTTGACTAAATTGGTTCTGGTCCAGGTTCTACATTCAGTGAACCTGGAACTGAAGTCAGTTTAGAGTGATTCTACTGTTCAAAGTCACTGAGGGGAGTGAACACGTGATTCTACTGTTCAAAGTCACTGAGGCCTGTCAGTCAAACGCTCAAAATATAATTACACACGTTAGGCAACATGAACCAGTCTTTTATAAACAGTACTGTGTCACTCAAGTACTGTTTGTAGAGGTGATCAAGTACCGCCGTGTCCCTCCGTTTACTGTGTCCCTCCGTTTGGGTTGGACCAGTCAGGGACAGTTTTCCATCATATATTATAATTTTGGGTTGGACCGGTCGGGGACAGTTTTCCATCATATATTATAATATAATTATACTTCAGTCTTGATGGAATCACATGTTTTTTTTACCCATTAAATTACTACGAGTTCCTTCTGTGTCCAGCGCTCCTGCAGTCCCACTGCAGACGAAGGCAGTTCTTGGAGAGGTGGAGACCGTGGGTCAGAACAAATGCAGGTACGTGGTACGGATTTGTTCCTTTACTGCCACCATGTGATCACTTACTGTATAAATGTGCTCTTTATTTAATAATCTGCGGCGGACTGTTCTGTTTAAGCAGTGAGATCATGCAGCTGATCTTTTCCCTCTCAGTACAGATCTTTGAAGTCGGCGCCACAGCCCCTCCAGCTCACATGGTTTGATGCAGTTTTATTACGGCCGTTTCTATTTTCATACGCGCCGTCTTTCTGCTTCATATTTACCAGACCCACGCTGGCAGTTTGTCTGGTGTTGACACATCATTCTGTCCACAGTCGCAGAGCTTCTCCTGCTGGAATGTCCTGACACTGGATGGCTGGCCTTTTTTCTGACTTCTCTACGTGTCCTATGTGCATGTGTGTGTGTGTGTGTGCGTGTGTGTGAGTGAGTGTGTGAGAAGACAGAAACCTTCACCCTTCAGGCATTTCATAAGACTGACTTAGCTTTGTCGGCTGTGGTCTGCTGGGGCATGTGTTGAAATTCCTTCACTGAAACCAAGAGCTACTCAGAAAGGGTTTTGTAGGAGGGGGTGTCACTCTGTATGCAAGTCCAAAGATGTTAAATCCAGAAAATTTAACCAGTAAATTTATTTGATGTGTCGACAAAGAATGAGGTCAACTTTTCCACGTCTTTCTAAATTCTAACCAGGTCTTTATTTCATATTATCTTTGAAAATATAACACAGAAATATTTAATTTAAATTAATCAATTATTACTCCAAAATTTACAACTATAACTAAATGGACTGCTTTGGTCTAACTTTGGCAAAAAACGTGACAAAAAACGCACCCTAGCAGTGACAAAAAGTTTTTTTTTTACTCCAAAATGACATCAGTGACCAGTCCTACTTCCCACCAATGAGCTAGATTAAAACACATTTTTGATATATGACTAATGAGACCAGGGACCTATCATTCAGTCCCCCTGTACCAATGCAGATCCCGGGCCCCCCAGTTTTGTTGCGGCAGCTCCTTGTGTGCGTGTGTGTGTGTGTGTTGTTTTTTTTTTTTCTTATTCTTTTCTCAAACCGTCTTCGCGGATCCGCCCAGGAAGCAGCAGACAGGAGAGAGCGAAGTCACACGGAACGCTAGCTTCTACCCGCATGTGCCACAAAATTATAACAATCGTTCGTTTAATCGTCCATTAGCGCCGCCATGTTGGATCGGATTCAAGAACTTTCTTCCTAACGCAGGACGAAGTGGTGTTGACGGTCTGTTTGTGTCAGTTAACATGGATTTGAATGGCGGGGTTTTACTCTTGACAACAGTCCGAGTCTGAAACGCTCTCACCACACGACAAGCTGGCTGTAAAGTTTCACAAGAAGAAGATTTGTTTCCGTTTTTAATTTTGTGGTAACTGTTCTTTTCTTTTGTCTTTTTTTTTTAAAACAACTATCTGGATTCCGGTACCATGACGGTGAGTAACGCTGTTCCTTTAAGCTCTTTTGTTTTATCACCCACTTTCTGTCACTTCTTCCTGACTTTTTTTTTTAAAGAATCTAACAACAAATGTATTTTGAAAAGGGAATATAAGTTGTCGTTTATTTTTATTTTGCGGTTAAGTGACATTTCTACGTCTCATAGTTGACGTAGCTGTCATATATAATTATAACTATTACTGAATTTGACACTCGATACGACGCCATGTATAAATATTAGGACTGTCTGTTTAAAAGATCTCAAATCACAGTTGTGAATAAAAACCCACACAACAAAACAGTTGATTATATATTATATATTCCGAAAATCATATTACTTATAACATTCTCTATACATTTATACAGTTACTGTACAAATACTGTTCATATTCGTTATTTTCACTGTTGACAACACACGAGTGGAACATATTAATACGTATAAAATATTAACTTCTCCGTATTTTTATTGTTTTGTTTCTTTAGTTTTATTGACGTAACAAGTCCATTTGTAAGAAAACACTGTTAAACGTTTCATATATTGACGGTAAATGTGAAGATTTTGCAGCATTTAAGGGCAACGCTACTGTTTAAAGTGAACGTTAACATGTTTATATTTACTTGGCTTTAACTATCATTAAATTCATTAATTATATATATTCATCACAGACAGTGATGGTTTGTTACTATTCTCAGTTGTTATCAGTCCATTATTCTGTCTGGTTTAGTACATGTATTTCTCAGCACCAGTGATTTGTGGATGAATTACTGACAAGTAATCGACAATTTTTTTTCAATAAATTAATCATTTTGTTCACTTTTTTAAAAAAAAAATCCTTATCTTTAGAATCTAACAAATGTAATGTTATCAAAAATCTGATTTATTTTGTTTGTCTTTGAACTAGATTTTCAGCTTCAACATTATCTCAGTAGCTTTTGCATCTGTTCTGACTCTTCATTATCATATCATATCAGCTGATTTGATGCCACGGTTTTCTGTGTGAGCCTGACCTGAGAGACATCCTCATGATTATTTTAAACTAAAAATTTTAAACCACTCTTGAGTCATCCTGGGCTAATTTAAGACCTGTAAGGTCCTGTTTGTGACACCTCCAGAAAACCACAGTGCAGGTGTGGCCTAGTGTGATCTGTTGACCCTGCTGTGTTTACAGTAGCAGGAAGTGTTAAACACCAGTACCGTGTGACGGTTGCAACAGCCTGCTCTGATGTTTTGTGTTTGCACTGTGACATTTGCAAAAAGCAAAAAAAAAAACCCATAACATCAGAAATGGTTTCATGTTGCTGGGCGACCTAATCTATTTAACTAAACTGAAACAGAGGAAAAAGAGACACATACAAGCTGTAAAAGGACCACAGTGCCTGGCTGATCCCCCGGCAGACAATAGTCCTCTATGCTCATGGCTGACCGGAGTCAGAAAGAGTGGACGTTGTCACCACTCTTTGACCTTTCTTCTGTCTCTCAGAGACAGATCAGTGATCTGAGGGGACAAAACACGGAGAAAGAAACCTTACATAATACTTGTTCATAACGGCTGAGGTCCTTCGTTCTGTGTTGTCTCCCTTGACTCCATGTGTAGAATAGATAACGTCGATATATGAGGACAATCTAAGTCATGTGACCTGCACCAGCAGTACAATCCTGGAGTCAAATTTTTACTCATCTAATGTTTTTTTTTTTTTTGTAGTTAACTAATGAATGTCATAGTCATTTATAGCAGGGGTCTTCAAACCCTAGTCCGGGAGCCGGTGCCGGGCCACAGTGGGTCACAATTTTACTAATTTATCCCTTTAATTTTTCCATTAAAAAATAATCTGGCAAAGTTTCAAAACAACAATTCATTCAGACTCCGATACTAACAGAATAAAATACTTTTTATTTTGAAAGTGTAGTGATCGACCAGTCCTTGGTACAAAAAAGGTTGGAGACTGATTTATAGAAATATAAATCTCTTGCAGTAACACCAGGTGACCACTGTCAGTACTTCTGTGTTTCTACCCTATGCCTTTTTAATTCCTGTATGTCATCAGTAAAATATTCTTTGACCTTCATTCATGATGATTCATGATACATTTCATCAAAAACACAAAGTTGCCCAACTTTGTTTTTTTTTGGATGGACTATTGAGGCTCATCACAACTGAAAATCAGGAACGATGACCAGTACAGTATAATAGATAGACTGGATTATACTGGTGAAAACAGTGGGTGGTGCTGCTGTGGTTTAGGAGCACAAGTCCAGCCAGGACTGGGAATATGAATACACAGTTCAGACAAAGAGGGATTACAGTGAGCAATTCAAAGTAAGAAGGTGATGAAATGAACATAAAGCAGCTGAAGAAGATAGAACCAAAAAAAAAAAAATGATGGGAATGACACACCGCTAGGAAACAAGATGACGAAAGCAGCGAGCGATTTAAACACGAAGAATGTACATAGCGGTGAAGAGAGAGGGGAGATAAGCGGGGCCAGGAATTTATGTTGGGCAACGTTGGCTAATCTTAATCTGGGATCACCATGTCTTTAGGTACCTTGTGCATGTTTTCCCCTTCCTGTCATCAAGTGGGAAGCAAAGAGCAGGCCTGCTCCTGGAGCCAGGACATGTCCTAATATATCTTCTCCCACTGCACAGCTGCAGCCAGAGACATGAGTAATATTTCATAATATGCTCAGTTGAGTTATTAACACTGGAGAGACTGTGGACCCTGAGGTTCCCACTGAAAAATCTCTTCATATCTGCTTTCTAAAATTCTCCTCCCTTCACTGACGATGTGCTGCTTTTCATCTTCTAGTGTCGGCTCTCTGCAGATTATTTCACTTTGTGCAGAGACGGTTGGCTAAACTCACTTCCTGTCATTTTGACACCTTCTGCAACTACATTACAGCGGTCCCTGCAACTTCTCAAAAGATAGATCTTAGTTATATATTTTTTTTTTTTATCTGATATGCTGATATATTATTATAATTGACGTTTACATTGTTTGTTGACAAAAAACATCTGTATTGTAAGTACAACATGTAGTCAACACTTTACCAGTTTCAACTTGTTAGCAAAGCGAGTTTCTCCACAACACACACTGTTG
Organism: Cynoglossus semilaevis; assembly: GCF_000523025.1. Lineage (NCBI taxonomy): Eukaryota > Metazoa > Chordata > Actinopteri > Pleuronectiformes > Cynoglossidae > Cynoglossus > Cynoglossus semilaevis. The sequence goes on from NC_024323.1 coordinate 12,606,836, forward strand.
TGTGTTTATGTGGCAACATTTGACACAGCAATGTGTGTGATGTCTTTGTGTTGAGGTGGAAATTGCCTGTTGTTTTTTTCGACAATTTCAAGTTTAATGTTGTTGTAAAATATTTATTCTACACCTCATGTGTGCTTGTTCAACATCAACATCTACTGTTCCTCAGTTACTGTCACTCTACCCAGTCCTTATTTCCTTTGAGAGTTGCTCATGACAGAAGTTGCTGTGATGGATACAGATAATGACCTAGATATTCACCAACAACACACTCCCTCTTGTATTGTATTCTTGTATTATTTCTGTCCCACATTCACATGAACGTCAGTAAAGGTGGTGCTTTATCCTGTCTCTGTCCGTCTGTGTCTCACAGCCTGACCTCCTGAACTTCAAAAAGGGATGGATGTCAAAACTGGACAACAGTGGAGAGGTGGAGTAGAGCTGAATTCATGCTTTTTATTTTATATTTTTTATTTTTACCTTGTTCCTAATAACATCAGCGGTTTTCATAGAAAATGCTTTGCTTTATACTCTTTTGTATTGATTCTTCATTCTTCTGTGTTGTTTAGTGGAAGAAGCACTGGTTCGTTTTGACTGACGCTGGTCTGAAGTACTACAGAGACTCAAACGCGGAAGAGGTTAATGTTTATTTATTTAATTTCTTTTTTTTTTTTTTACTTTTCAGTCGTCTTTTCAACATGCCCGTGTATGGCTTCATGAAAGGAGTGTTAAGAATGTGTCCTACTCTCCTGTGGGTTTTGAATGCTGTGATGTTTTGTTTTCCAGAAAGATGATATGGACGGAGAGATTGACCTGAAATCCTGTGTGAAGGTGTCAGAGTTTGATGTGGAGAAAAACTACGGCTTCCAGATACAGGTCAGCTGTTGGTGTGATCACACCCTGAATTCTTCTAAGTGTTTGATTTACTTATGTTTCATTATGTTACACACTCACACCACGTCACCTGTGTTGTCCAGACGAGGGAGGCGGTCTTCACGTTGTCTGCCATGACGGCCGGAATCAGACGGAACTGGATTGAAGTTCTGAAGAAGTGCATTCGGCCGAGTAGCTCTCCAGACCTAACTCAGTAATTACACTGCTGATTATTTCATATAATTAGTAAAGTAAAAATAATTCACAGGATTCATGTTTTTTCTTCTCTTGTGAAAGCTATTTTATTGTTTTAACATGTTTTATGCTTGCTAATCCTAATTTATAATCCCAGAGAACATATAGTTTTACTCTTTGGAAACGTGTCAGCCCTCAGTCAGGAATCAGACTTCAGTCCTAGAGTGATAGTATAAACAGTGTGTTTTCACAGTGACTTAGTCCAAGGATTAATCAACCTCAGTTGGCAAACATGCATTGATTTCTTCTTTAACTGGATTAACTTGTGTATCTCTAATCTCCTCCCAGATTACCTGACAGTGGCAGCGATAAAGAAAATTCCCACTCACGCTATCTGCTCTCTTCCCGCCCTTCGACATTGTCGCGCCACAATGACGTCCACTCGGAAACCCCGGCCTCCGTTCCCCCCACGCACCGCAGATTTGACTACGTAGAGCTGTCCCCCGTTCCCAAGTCGTCCACTCCTCTGCCAGCCAATCAGAGGGAAGCGGGAGAAGGGCAGGGGAGGGAACACACGCAGTGGCAGGAGGAGAGGAGCACCAGCAGCCAGTGGGACGCGGTGTTGTCCAGGAAGGGCACTGGCTCCGGATCCAACCAAATGCCACGTGTGGAGAATGAAATAGAGAAAAAGTGGGCGGAGTTTGAGCGCATGCCGTTGAAAGAGATGAGCGCTCCGCTGCCAATGGGATCACGGCCCTCCGGCCAGTCAGCCAATGAGGCGCTGCAGAGGGAGGTAGTGTGTGGAGAAGATTTTCCTAATTTGCAAACTACGTTCAATGCAAATTAAACTCTTCATCGCTCCAGATGAAGTTAACAGTTTCCCTCTCTCTTCTGACCTGACTGGACTTTTCAGCAGTGTCTACATTTGAATGATTACACATTTATATTGTTTACATGTTGACCCCCAGACCTTATAGAAAACACTGCTGAAAGTCTCGTCTATTCTGACTGTGTGTGTGTGAGTGTGTGTGTGGTTTTGCTGTGTATCTTTGTTTGAAGATCCTGGTACTAAAGCTGGTTTGTTTACTTTGGACATGCAGTTTCAAAGACGACCTTTTGACATTGGAATATAAAAATAGCTCCCAGTCCCATGTTCAGAAAAGTTTGTACACGTTCTAAAAATAATGCACTTAAATTTTTACTTATCAAGATAAAGAAACATTACTGATTTTTACTGACTATGTAAATCAGTATTTCATTTCATTTTTCACAGTGTACCAACTTTTCTTTACACGTTGAACAGAAGACGATAAACTGTCTTCGACTCTCTCTGTGTTGTGCAGTCAGCTTTACTTCGGTCCTTGTCCTTTTTTCAGGTGGCGTCACTGAGGCACCAGCTGGAGGGTCTACAACGGGGGATGAGAGGTTCGGGGGGAGGGTGTGGGGGAGGAGAGGGAGGTACGAGGAACGGCTGTGGCCCTGACGCCACCTGTGGGCGCAGCCTTGCAGCCATGGAACGAGCTCAGCGACATGCGCTAGAGGAGCTGCAGAGGCAGCATGAACGTCAGGTGAAGGAGCTGCAGATGGAGAAGGACAGGCTGCTGCAGGAGGAGACGCAGGACACAGCGAGAGGTCAGTGACGTGGACTGTAGTGATGAGGAGCGTCATAGGGTTTAGATTGTTTTCTAATGGTTTAAGACTTTTTTAACACAACACCTAAAACGTTCTGACGATGTGGTAAAATGTATGTTGTGTTGTTCAGTGATGGAGGCTTTGAGGAAAAAACACAAGGAGGAGCTGGAGAGGGAGGTGGAGAAGGTCAAGAGGTTAAGCAGCGGGGTCGTCGACTCACAGACTTTACAGGTTCAGCAACAGTAAGTACTTTTTATATTCAGAAGAATTTACACGTTTTATGATCTGTAGCAGAACTAACACAAAGTCAGGAGAGGCAGAGAAGTATGTGAGAGTGGTGGTGGTACAAGCATAAGGCCAGACGGTGGTTAGGTGTGCTGTCGGAGTGACAGATCGGCGATGGACATGTTGACAGATGACGTCAGGCAGGAGACAGTGGTGGTGGTACAAGCATAAGGCCAGACGGTGGTTAGGTGTGCTGTCGGAGTGACAGATCGGCGATGGACATGTTGACAGATGACGTCAGGCAGGAGGTTTAATGGAGCGTGCTGTTTGCAGATGACATTGTAAACTGGGAGCAGGTGGAGGGGGAGGTGGAGGTTTGGTCTGGAGCATAGAGGACTGAAGGAAAATTAGGTTAATCTTTTGCTTGTACTCACTAAGTACATGTACTCATTCAAATAATGCTTGTACTGTAATTTCAGAAATAATGTGTATATATTTGCTTGCTTTTATGAATGTACTTAGGAAATAAGTTTTAAAATTAATTCACGTTTTTAGTCAGTTTAATAACCGTGTGGTCCTGAAAATCATTTCATCCACTTTGCTTTAAAAATAATAACCATCCTGTTCCCCGGCCTTCCGTGCAGCCAGACTTTGATCATTTCTCCAGGCAGCTCTCTTGTGCCTTTAAGTGGGAGCTCGTTGACCATAAAAAGGTTTCTCAGTGAAATAAAAGGCCGATTCTGCCGACTGTTCAACATTTGAGATTCCTCATCTGAGCGATGTCATTACCACAACACCCACAGAGTTTTGTTAAGCACTGGAGGAATGTAGAAAAGTTTGGTCATGGATTAGTTTGACTTTCTAAGCTGCACAAGGCCTTTGACACAAGCCTGCATCAGACGCTGCCACTGGACCCTGCACTTTAGGGCTTATGTGTGTCGTCTACTCTGCACTTTTCTCTGTGCCGGCTACAAGCTCGTCCTTATGTTTGTGGTTAATGGTCATGAGCAGAAAAATTGGTTCTGAAACCAGTGGAGGGAGTCGTTCGCTTTTGAAAAGTAAAACAACACACAGTCGTCTTTTTTGTGCCTTTATTGAATGTTCAGATCCGTCTGTAGATCAGTTGTGATTGTTCTCTCTCTCTTCACTCAGGGCTGAATGGCAGTCGTTGCAGCGGGAGTTGTTGGGACTGTCGGAGCGCTACTCTCAGAAGTGTCTGGAACTGAACCGAGCTGAACAGAGCAGCGCGGAGAGAGAGAGGGAGATCAGCCACAAGGAGAGAGACATGGAGCAGCTGAGGAGGGAGAATCAGGTGAGAAGGAGCCAACGGAAGAAAAACATGGAGTTCTGAAGTTAAAGCTCTCTCTCTCTCTTGGCTTTGCTGTTATTTTATAGGTTGTAAAAAGATTTAAAGGGTGTTTGAGTGGTGAAGTCCATAAAGGATAGCTTTCGTTTTGTGAGTCATTCCAGAGGTGTAAAGGTCAACTGTTTGATTGTTGGAATGTGTTTTATATTCAATTCCAGTTCACTGAATGTCTAAACTGATCCTCTAAGGCTGCACTTTCATCTGGAAGTTTGCCTTTTTTATTGCATTACCATAAAAACATTTTTTTAAAGCGTCTTCTTCATTAAAGCAGCCATGTTTGCCCAGTGTGTTTTGATATTAACTCAGACAAACTAACCACTCTCACCATCTAAAGTCTGCTGTTTGTTCTCCTACATGCTTAAACAGGAGCGATGAGGTGAGGAACATTCAACTACCACACTGAACTCCACCGCCTGACGCTGCTAAATCCCACACTCTGTGTTTTTACGACAAATGCCTGATGAATTGTTTTGTGTTGCAGGACTTAAAGACTCGTCTGACGGAGGAGATCGGTCGACTGCAGAGCAGCGTCAAAGCTCAGGGTTCAAAAGACAAGAGAGACAGAACGCTGTGTGAACTAGAGGTAAACCACAGGCAGAGACACAACAAGAATGAAAGAAACGTGTGAGTGTGTGTGTTGTTTTTGTCTCCACTCATTTGTTTCTTCTCTCAGGTTCTTCTCAGGATGAAAAAGAATGAAATAGAGTATTTACACCAAGAAATCAGCTGTCTGAGGAATGAAATGCAGTTTCTAAACACGGTAACGGCCGTAATCAAGTTTTACTAATTAATAGACAGCGATGTGTGTGTGTTTATAACAGCGGCGAATAAGAGTCTGTCTGTCCCCCTTTGTCCTGGAGCAGGAGAAGCAGCAGGCCTGTGAGAAATACAAGGAGGTGCAGGAGGAGCTGAGCGGCATGAAGGGCCGCAGCGAGAGGGAGATCCAGAGTCTGAAGGAGCACCTGAGGCTGGCCATGGCTGCACTGCAGGAGGGACAGCAGCTGAGCAACAGCCTGGAACACTGAGAACTGCTGCAGCCGCTGCTGCTGCTGCTGGTGCCAACGCAGTTGTCGACGGGTGAGAGGTTTTAATGTTTTTATATCTATATGTAGATATATGTATATATGTGTGTCACTTTGGATAAAAGTGTCTGATAAATGTATTGTAATGTAATATAAATAGTATATGTATGTATATATGTATATTTGTGTATGTATATGTGTATATATATATGTATTTATATGTATATATGTTTATATGTGTTGACTCTGTTTGAGTCTGTCATTTAAATACATTTTGTTTGACAGGTGACTAGAACAACCAGTGATGGTGGAGGACAGTCGATGACTGTTGGACTATGTGAGGACTATCATCGTGCCTTAATCAATCAGTAATCAATCATCCTGCCAACCTGCAGCGTAGAGCAGCTGTTTGTTGGTTTCGTTACACTGGGCTCCACATCGTCGTCATCATGTATAAATAAAAAGAAAAAAAAACTGCACTTTTTTTTTTAATCCTAGCTTTTGTATGTCGAGGCTTGTTTGAGTGAGAATTTTTGTCAGAAAACTGGAACTCTTATATTTTTACCACTTGTTGTAAATACAGATTTCATGCTGCGTCAGCTTTTTTTTGTGGGACAAACGTCTTATTGCCACTGTCTGAGTGAACACAGTCACAGGAGACAGGCTGCTGTCGTCACACTTTCCTGTTGTACAGTTTCTGGTTTGTGTTTCTTAGGAAACAGGAGCTGTCCATGTGGTGATGCTGAGGAACGTTAGAGAAACATCTATTGGGGTCAACTATTCATGTGCGTGTGTGTGTATGAGAGATGGGGGGGGGGCTGCTGTCATAAGCTGATGAACAGATGCTGTCAAACATCAGTTACTCTATTATTATTATTTTTTAAAACATTGGCTGAGAAGAAACATCTATGGAGCTTCCAGTTTCCCCCCCTCTGGAAATGGCATGTAGTGAATGTGCCACACCCACAACCCATGACAGGCATTGCATTGATGAGCCAATTTTTATTATTGACAGTATGTATTGTGATAAAAATGACTTGTCTACCTACTTTTTAAAATAACTTTTTTTCATATTTAATGTACTGAAGAGTTTGTATTGTCTTTGTAAATTATATGCATTTTTTGCAATCAATTAAAAAAAAGTTATACAAAAACCTGCCGGACATTTGTGGTCTGTTTATTTGATTTCAGTGCAAACATAAACAGGATTTATTCTTTTTAATATATTTGACTTCCCTTGTATAAAGAACGTCTTAACATTTACAGCAATAAATGTTACAGAAACATTAAAAAGGAGCAATAACTTCATAAAAATGTCGAATTCACAATACCCTATCCCTGTATTCAGACATAACGTATCCTTCATAAAAATGTCGAATTCCTATCCCTGTATTCAGACATAACGTATAATACTGCCGTACAGTAGAGGGCAGCATTGTTCAAACTAACGTCCGGCCTGCGGGACAGTGTTGGTTATAGAAGAAGAAAAGGAGGCGGTTCTACAGTGGCAGCAGCCATGGCGTCCGCAGCAGGTTCCAGAGCAGTGGCCGCTGCTAAAGTCGTTAAACCTATCATTAGCCATGAAATGGGTGAAGCGAAGAGCAGGGTCCGGGAGCTTTACCGAGCCTGGTACCGAGAGGTTCCGAACACAGGTGTGTGTGAGCTCCGGTCGCAGTGTTGAAAACCGTAAAAACAAAAAGTCAAGGTCGCGTCTTCTTAGCATTAGCTGCTAACTAACGGACGTGTAAACATTTAGATTAATAAACAGTTTCGAGATTGTAACTAGGGTTAAAAGGGGAACCTGTAATACGTTTGTTGACTTTTTAACGTATCTGAATGTAAATCATTGTAGAGTTGATATTTTTTAAATGTTTAAACGAATCCCATATTCTGACGTGTGTATTCATAGCTCTGTTCAAGTCAGTGGTTTTAGTAGTTGGCTGTAACTAATTATTGGAGATGAATAAAAAGGTATGAATAAAACAAAACATTTGTCGAAAACGTTGAAAAACCTCACTTACTGGTGTTTATGGTTCAGAACCGTCCGAAGTCTGTCCAGACTTTGACAGAACCAAACATTTTCTATAACAATAGCTATTGCTTTATCGACCAGTTTGAATAGAAAGAAACGGTGACATAACATGCAACAAAGGTCATATAAACAACTATCACTGATCAGATAAGGCATTTGGAGTTTGAGGATTTTTACTGATGATTCAGTAACTAGTTTTACAATGATAAAATATTGCAATAGATGGAGCAAAATAAATAAACACAATATATATTCTTCTGTTTTTGAGAATGAACTTCTGGTTATTTTTAAAATTTTAAATAAAAGTAGAGAAAAATTAAATAAAGCTGAAAAAATGATATAGTAAATGTGTACACCAACAATGAAAAAATGTGTCCTGCACTTTTGTTGTGGAATGGTGACATTTTTTCCCTCGTGTTTTTCTTTAGTTTTGCTGTACCGGCTGGATATAAGCGTATCTCAGGGCCGAGAAAAACTGAGGGAGCTGTTCTACAAAAACAAGCATCTGACTGACATCCGTGTGATTGACATGCTGGTCATTAAGGTACAGACGGTAAAACAGCATTGGCTGCCTACATCAGCTCTATTGGTGACTGAAACATCCTTGTGTGTTTGTGTGTGTTGTTGTATTTTCAGGGTAGAATGGAACTGGAGGAAACGATCAAGGGCTGGAAACAGAATACTCACATTATGCGTTATTTTAACGAATCCGTGCAACCTCGTCCCACAGACTTCCTGTCCAAATTCTACAGCGGTCATGACCCATGAACTTTGCGGCTCCTTTTTCGTTATGTCCAGTTTAACAGATGTTTCCCTCTGCTGTAAATACACACCTAACACTCACACGTTTAAAGTTGTGTCTGGTTATTTACTGTAACATTACAGTTTTTGACAAAGATGATTCTTCTTTAAACAGAATTTTCTGTTGAACTGTACCTTTAAGCATATTTTTAAGCATATATATTTCTTGTTACATGTCGATGAATGACCTCAACATTTGATCTGTATGAAGGACCGCGGGAGTGTGTTTAACATGAAGGTCACGGAGCTTGTGCTACATTTTTACCAAACCAAATCCACTTTATTAGGCGTTAAGAAGTGCATGCACATACAGTACTCTGTGATCACTTTGGAACAGCTGATCTGAGCGTGAACGACAGCAAAAACCCTGAATGCAGTACAGACGTAGGCAACTCCACAACTACACACAGCAGGCGTTTTTTTTTATCTGCGCCGAAGACTCGCGCTCCTCCCTGTGGGAGTCACAAAAACATCTGCAAAAGAAATGAAAAAAAAAAAGTAAACAAATGACAACTGTATAAAACAATTCTACACAGATGCCGACAGGTAAAGGATTTTGCTTTATTTTTAAATGGACAGTTTGTTCTTTGCACCTCGACTTTTTAACTTGGCATTTTGTGACCTGATGATTCACTGTGTTTTGTCTTTCTCTGATCAGTGAAGACTTTGAGGGTCTAAGGTAGTGGACGTCCTGATCAATAACCAGGGTCTGAGAAAAATGCTGTTGAATTTTAATGGCAAATTTTACCAGAGGAGATTTAGACATTTCAGCACCACTAAAAAAACAATTTTTAAAAAAATTATTATTATCATCAGGAATCGACCCCGTGCTGTTGAATTTTAACGGCAAATTTTACCAGAGGAGATTCAGACATTTCAGCACCACTAAAAAAAAACCAATTTTTTAAAAATTATTATTATTATCATCAGGAATCGACCCCGTGACCTTTCCTGCTGTAGGCCGATGATGCTTCCCACTGCTGCTACCTGTACAGGTGTGTGTGTGTGTGTGTGTGTTTGCACCTGGACCACATTTACCAGCAGCAGCCCAGAGTCCAGGCCGGTGATACCTGTGAGCCGGAGGCCGCCCCGCCCTCAGTCATCGTCGTCGTCGTCCTCCGGGACAAAGATGTCGTGCTCCTCCAGCAGCGCAGCAAAGTTCTTGCTGATCCGAGTCCCCACATATAAGAAGGGCACCACTACCACAGCAATCCGGATTAGGCCGAAGGTGGTCTGCTCCCCACGGTGTGACGCAGACACACACACACACACGCGGCATCGGGCCACCATAGAGACAAGTCGGTTAGTTCATGGAAGCAGCGTGTCCTGTGTCTGATCCCTGCTGTCATGTCAACTGACTCCTCACAACAACCACTCACCTTCTTGGGTTTGGGCAGAACAGCACCGGACGATGTGGTCACGACGGAGCGGTGCGGTGTCACCGTCCTCCGCGCTCCCCCTGCGCCGGTACTCGGCACTGTTTCCCGGCCGTTCCTGAGAACCGACATCCTGAACAGACGACCGAGGGATGACGCCATGTTCCCAGTTCACAAAACGTTCGTGCGGCAGCAATGCGGAAAACGTCTGGAGGTAATTTTTTTAAGGATTTTTACCTGTGAGCAACAGCGTCATCGTGCGTTAAGAAAACGCATTACGATAAACGACAGGCAAAACACGACCAGAACCGTATCGATGATAACGTGTGAACTTTTTAAAAAAAGTTATATATATATATATTTTTATAAAATTTTAATTCTAATTAAATAAAAATCTAAGTTCACATCACTGTCCCGTTTACCAAAACAAAGAACATTTAAATTGAACTTGACGATCGTCACGGTGGATATTGTTATGTTTGTGGTCTGGACTCAGTTCAATAGTTTTTAGTCTGAATTAGAAAAAAAAGATTGAAATGATTTAGAAAAAACAAAAACACAAAGGCTCCGCGTGATTTTCATGATTTCTTTACAACGTTTCAGTTAGCATCGTCCATTAAAATGTCTAAATTCTTAGCATTCACGTTTTCGGAGGGAAACAAAAGCAGTGGTTTATGAAAAAAAATACTAAATCAAATACAACAAATGAATAAATACTGTACATCGTCAAATATTTACAGGCTCCTTATACGGCACGTCACTAAATTAAAATGACTGTGGGACAGTTGGGCGAAAGAGAGCGGTTTCCATGACAGCTACGTTGCTATGACAACTACAGCAGTGAAATAAAAACTGCTGTAAAGAAACCTGGAAATGAATAGTAAACATGCGTTGATCCCAGCAGCAGTTCCAACAGTCGTACCAACACTGTGAAGTGGTTTTTGTGACACTGATTATTCTGTGTCAACACAGATGAATGTTCTTCCCTCGTCAAGTCTACAGGATTATTGACAATCAAGTCTGTTTGCAATCATCTGTAAGTTAAATAATTATTAAATAAGATCTCAGTGTACAAACAGTCTCAACCAAAAC
>NC_024323.1:12618806-12626509 GCF_000523025.1 Cynoglossus semilaevis
CACCTAGACCCCATTTACCAGCAGCAGCCCAGAGCCCAGGCCGGTGATACCTGTGAGCCGGAGGCCGCCCGCCCCTCAGTCATCGTCGTCGTCGTCCTCCGGGACAAAGATGTCGTGCTCCTCCAGCAGCGCAGCAAAGTTCTTGCTGATCCGAGTCCCCACATATAAGAAGGGCACCACTACCACAGCAATCCGGATTAGGCCGAAGGTGGTCTGCTCCCCACGGTGTGACGCAGACACACACACACACACGCGGCATCGGGCCACCATAGAGACAAGTCGGTTAGTTCATGGAAGCAGCGTGTCCTGTGTCTGATCCCTGCTGTCATGTCAACTGACTCCTCACAACAACCACTCACCTTCTTGGGTTTGGGCAGAACAGCACCGGACGATGTGGTCACGACGGAGCGGTGCGGTGTCACCGTCCTCCGCGCTCCCCCTGCGCCGGTACTCGGCACTGTTTCCCGGCCGTTCCTGAGAACCGACATCCTGAACAGACGACCGAGGGATGACGCCATGTTCCCAGTTCACAAAACGTTCGTGCGGCAGCAATGCGGAAAACGTCTGGAGGTAATTTTTTTAAGGATTTTTACCTGTGAGCAACAGCGTCATCGTGCGTTAAGAAAACGCATTACGATAAACGACAGGCAAAACACGACCAGAACCGTATCGATGATAACGTGTGAACTTTTTAAAAAAAGTTATATATATATATATTTTTATAAAATTTTAATTCTAATTAAATAAAAATCTAATTTCACATCACTGTCCCGTTTACCAAAACAAAGAACATTTAAATTGAACTTGACGATCGTCACGGTGGATATTGTTATGTTTGTGGTCTGGACTCAGTTCAATAGTTTTTAGTCTGAATTAGAAAAAAAAGATTGAAATGATTTAGAAAAAACAAAAACACAAAGGCTCCGCGTGATTTTCATGATTTCTTTACAATGTTTCAGTTAGCATCGTCCATTAAAATGGCTAAATTCTTAGCATTCACGTTTTCGGAGGGAAACAAAAGCAGTGGTTTATGAAAAAAAATACTAAATCAAATACAACAAATGAATAAATACTGTACATCATCAAATATTTACAGGCTCCTTATACGGCACGTCACTAAATTAAAATGACTGTGGGACAGTTGGGCGAAAGAGAGCGGTTTCCATGACAGCTACGTTGCTATGACAACTACAGCAGTGAAATAAAAACTGCTGTAAAGAAACCTGGAAATGAATAGTAAACATGCGTTGATCCCAGCAGCAGTTCCAACAGTCGTACCAACACTGTGAAGTGGTTTTTGTGACACTGATTATTCTGTGTCAACACAGATGAATGTTCTTCCCTCGTCAAGTCTACAGGATTATTGACAATCAAGTCTGTTTGCAATCATCTGTAAGTTAAATAATTATTAAATAAGATCTCAGTGTACAAACAGTCTCAACCAAAACGACACAAACACAAATACTAAACACACGGGAACGCTTCACAGCAGAGTAAACTGAAAAAGAAAGAAGTCCAAACACCAGGGACGGTTGGATGTAAACGTCCTCAGGTGGATTCTTGGTGCCTAGTTGTGCAGAGCTAATTAATCCCTTTTAATTCTTAGATGTGCTTCTTGAAGTCGTACCACGTCTGTGACTAGGGGGCGTAGCAGCAGTGGCAGCTGGTCACTGAAATACAAAGACAGTTGGTAGTGAACAGGAGTGTGTTCTCCTGAATCAACCCTCTTCATCTGACATGTCAGTCATGTCAGTCTGTCTCACCTGACGTTTGAAGGACAGGCGTCTAAAGAACTTGTTGACCTCAAACACGTCCGGTTTATTGGCTTTCCCCGGTTGGCTGTTTTCGCCGAGAAGAACGATTGTTCCTTTGGCGATGGCGGCTTTGAGACTCATGCTCTTCACTATGCGAGTGCTGGGCTGGGAGTCGGGTGTAGGTCTGGAGGATACGGTGATGTAGGAGGCATCTTTCTGATTCTCCTGGTAACTGACTGTCGGACAGGAAGTCAGAGACGATGTGAGATGAATGTAATTTTTCTGTCTATTTACATTTACATTTATGCATTTAGCAGAGATATATACATCATATATGTGTATATATACATATATAAATATATATTTGGTATGGTGTTTAAAAATACATATATAAAGTATATTTTATTAAATAAATTATTTAAATTATTTATATATTATAAAATTATGTTTTGTATTAAACTAAAGTGTAAATAAAATAAAAAACAATATTAATTAGAAAATTGCCTGACACCCCTGTAGTACCTGTACTCAGCCGCTAGGGGCTGTGTAACTGTCAAAATATTTTCTTTGACAGCAGTGGTTCTCAAACTGTGGTATGCATATCCCTTATGGTGCTTTAGCTCCCTCTAGTGTGATTCCCATTAGCATGACGCTAGTCACTGCTAACTACCACTGTTATATTACAGAGTCTGTGCTGTGGATATCCAGATGTTGACCGTTACCTGCGGAGGTGACTGCCGTGTCTGTGGTCGAGGTTAGCTCCAGCAGGATTGTGGGATATGTAGGGTGCAGCAGGAAGAGTTTTCTGATGAGAGGCTCCGGTGCAGCGACACCTGGTGGCGCCTGTACAGTAGCAGATGAATCAGACCATATAAACCGTTATCAGTTAGCCTTTGTTGTTTCAGTGCTGCAGGTTTCAGTGTGGCAGACTCACCGTCGTCTTGGTAACATTCTTCTGTGCACTGATTGGTTCACTGGCCCAAAAGAGGAACGCTGATTGGCCAGTGTAGGTGGAAATGGTAGACGTTTGCAAAACGAGACGGGGGCACACAAATTCTGCCGACCAGAGAAGGTCCCCTTTTGCCCCGTCTACCACCTGAGCCTGAAGGACAGAATGGAGCAAAAAAAATAAATACACATTTGTTTCTCAAAACACTCCATTATCTCATTTCCATAAGAATATGAAGAGAAGTGAGTGTTCCACCTCCATGACTCCATTGGCCGAGTGTTGAAAAAACAGATCCAGGATCCCGTCGTCATTGAAGTGACCCGGGGCTGGTTGGCTGATACAAAAACAACTCAATTAAGGATTGGTGTTAAATGGTTTTAAATCCTTATTTACAATACTGACATAGTCTGATGTGTGTGTGGGGGGGGGTGTGGGGGGTGGGAGTGTTACCTGTGGATCGGACCTGAGTTGAAGATCCATCTTTTACGCATGTCTCTCTGTCTCAGGACTGTTAGCACTGACACTTTACTGGAACCCGACACCAGAATCCAGTCGCTCCTGCTGGAGTTCAGGTTGGAGACCGTGTCCAAACTGTTGTGGTTGTCGCCAAAACCGGCCACAAGGGGGAGCATGAACTCCACGTGCTCAGATCCTCTTCAATTAAAATAGAGAACGAACCGTTTTAAATAATGACGCGATTCCTTAAAAAGCTGAAGTTGATGTTGAACTACGTCTACTCTATAATCTTTGATTTAATCTTACAGTGTTTTATCTCACCAACAGAACTGAACAATTCTCATATTAGTTTCTCCTCACACCCAGGTCAAGTGTCTGAGAGACAAAGAAGCGTCTGTAGGATGGAGTGTTTCCCACCTGTAAATGTCAATGAGTTTGGAGGAGTTATTTTTCCTGAGTTCCTCCCACTTTGGATCCTTTATCCTCAGAGCTTGTGTTACAGGAATCCTGTCAGTGGCTCGGATGTAAACATCCCTCAGAGAGACGGCCTCTACGTTACCTAGAACGTCAGGAAAGACAAAGTCTTGTCAGAGGGAAGACAAACTACGATGATTTTAAATTCTAATTCCAACAAAACTGCAAAGAGAGAAAAAACACATCTGGTCCAGTCTTCACCTAGTCCAAAGAGAATGTAGTACGCCCCCTTCTGTGTCTGATGCAGCAGAGGTCCGATCAGTTTCCCTTGTCCGGTCAGGTTAAATGGCACAGGACGTCCCAGCTGCGCCCCCGTCAGGCCAGAGATCAAAGTCAGAGAGAGATCCAAAGCCTGGGAATTAAAAAAAAAGAAAAGTTTTTATTCAAGAACCAGAACAAATAGATTCACTATCCCCAAACGTTCTCAGACTGAAACCTAACTGGAATGAAGGAAAACAAAACATTCAAATTCGGGAATTGACAAACAGACAACGTGGCCAAAAACATGGACTGCAAACAGGACTGTGGTCGAATGTAAACACAGCCCAGACTTCAGTCTGGAGGTACAGGTTCTCCTGGTCAAAGAACCAGGTGATGACGAAGTTGATGTCGAACAGTGAAACTATATTAATGTTGGCTAATGTTTAAAGACAGAACCGGACCTCGTTGGCAGGCAAAGTGGCGATGAGCAGATCTGGCACCGAGTCCCCCTGCAGGTCTGGAAGTAACACTGCCTGGGATTCGATGTTCTTCAGTTGGACTGAAGACAAATTCTTTCCTGAGGGACAGAAACAGAGAGTCTTTCAAACCTGGTGGTGTTTTAGGGACGACACACACACACACACACACGTGGCGTGTCAGAGCAGGTCGTCGACTTCTCACCCGTGGTGCCGTTGACCGCCATGATGACGGACTTGCTGATGAGAAGACACACGGGTAGAGGCTGGGAGCTGTACTGCAGCCCACACTGGATGGACATCACTGACTCAGACATGAATTTCTTCCAGAGCACTTGACCGGTCACAGCAGACAGCGCCACCGCACTGTAAACTGGGATATAAAAAAAACCAAGACGTTAGTGTGTGATTCAACACAGGGAACGCAGTGATGCTGATGAGACAGGCAGTTAACGGACACCTACCTTTGCTCCTGGGTGTCATGTGGGTGTCGTTCGTCCACTCGGCGACGCTGAGGAACACATCCTCCACCGAGTCACCGTCCACGTCCCACAGTGCCAGTGCAGGTGGAGTCACACCTAGAGGTTAGAACAAAAAAAAAATATATACGTATATATATTAGTCTTCTGATTGGCCGCAGACAGGATTATATCGCCACCTATTGACTTCACACTGAAGACCTAGATGTGCGACACACAGTTTTAGATCATTAATGACGACTCTGACTGCACTCCGTGGACTTTGACCTTTTCCCAGTGACTGATCCACCATCTGAACCAGACCCTGAGGTGAAACCCTGAGGACTAGAATGAAGCTGCTCTTCAAATCAACAGGAATTCAAATCCGTCCTCGTGACCAGAGTTAACGTATGATTACATGTATTTGTTGCCACTACTTTACTTTAACTGGGGGCAGGGTGAGACAGACGTGTGGTAGGTGGAGTCATGTTCACACGCCTGTGTACTTACAGACGACTAATTAAAGGGCCAGTCCATGTTTTGTAGACAACGACTCTGCAGTAAATCTCTATGATTTGCTGCCATGTTAAGACGTATCAAAAATACCGATTGAACCATTGTTCCGTTTACCTCCTGCGTCTCCCAGTGCTCTCTCCCACTGAGGCTTCGGCTCTTTCTTCTGACAGGGGATCAGGAAAGCACAGAACAGCACCACCAGAGTGGCACAAACCAGAGGCACCAGGAAAAATGCACTTCGGACCATGTTCCTCCTCCTCGCCGCCTTTTCTTCTGCATCGGGGCCGTGACCCCCCAGCACGGTGCCACCTAGTGGACCGGACCCTCTCCTCTCCTCCCCGGCCCTCCTGTCCCTCCCAGAGTCCCTCTGACTCCAGTACTGCGTGCCCATCATGTCGTCTCTGTCGTGTCGGGGTTTGCCGTGGAGGCGCTCCCTCCATTCCTCCTGCTCTTCCTCCTCGTCCTCGTCGTCGTCCTGCTCTTCATCGAGTCTTCTGGACCTGCCGCCGCGCAACTTTGAGGAGGCCGCACCGAGGCAGCCGTCCCTGCCAAGACCATTTCTGGGGTAGTTGAGTACGAGGTCGTCCTCTTCACTCTCGTCCTCACTGGCCGCCTGGGTCAGAGGGTCGTACTCTCCGAGCTCCGAGCCCTTCTTCCCTGCAGAGACACAGAGAACTGACGATGATGATGAAGATGATAAACTCTTACTGATAATCACTGAGTTTTATCAACATATTATCAATGAAAAGGGACTCAAACAGTAGTAATACTAAAGCCATACTTGGTTTATTAACACATTATTTTACAGTAATCTAAAACAGAGGTCCATGGAGGTCACATGATGTGACAATGTTGCATCATGACAAATTAAACTTTAACAATAGTTTTTTAAAATCTTTTTGACACAACTATCATTGTTTAAAATCACTAGTATAATTCATTTTCAATATAATCTCTCAGAGGAGTCGTGACGTCATAATAAGGACGACCTATGACGTTAACGTGATCGACGTGTTGTTAGACATGTATGAAAGCAAACGGTACAGAAATGTCTCGGAAATATGTCTTTCACTAAATCAATCAGTTTTTATACTGAACTCGAGCTAACAGTTCTGATACGATCCATTAAACTGTTCAATTAATAATTTTAGTTTAGTTTTAGTTTGATTGACAAACGAGTTCGTTAACAAATATAAACGCAGTACGGCCTGAAAGAAACCCCCAAAAGTGAGTCATTATACCTAATATTAAAATGGAAAAAAATGTAAATGGATAAAATGAATGAACGACGATGCAGCAGAACTGTATTTGTTGATGAACCACAGCGGTCGGACGTCAGTTTCTCCGTCCGTTGTGATGTGTATAATCTGAGCACCGTTGTTGACAGTTGTGTTATCATTAGCAGCCAGCTAACAGACATCACTACAGACAGAGCGCCGCTGTGGATGAACACATCTGATGTCTACGTCATCAGCGATATCTTCATCATCGTCGTCCCTTAGACGATGCCGTTAGTGAAATAACATGAAGAATGATACGACTGTGTCTCAGAGAAAGACGATAAATCAAACGTCTGTCTTTAAGGACATACAGACCAGACCAGACACACTAACACATATTTATACACACACACACACTGTCCACCTCTGATTTATATAATCGTCCAGATTTGGTCACGTCAGTTTCCTCTGTAAAATAACCAAACGGCATCTTACCGGGCAGTTTGAGGGCACGGGACAACGCTGCAGCCATTTCTCCTCTGAATCAAACCGCTACGTGAAGCGGCGTTGGTGAGCAGCTCCAAGGCAGCGACCCATGAGCTTGGATCTGCACCTGGGTCGAGTGCATGCTGGGAGTTGTATTTTTATGCCACTAACGCTCTTTTACACACATAAAACACAAAACAAGCAGCAATGCTGCGCCATTTGTCTTGATTCGACTTACCCCTAACCCATGGTTTACTTCACAAAAATCGTTTTAGGAAACTGTCTAGATAACATTGTGTTATTATATCACATCAAATATATATGTATATGAAAAAGCTCTCAGACTGTGTTTTGGTAACTCTGAATTACAAAAGCTTTTGTTCACATAGTAAGAAAATATGTTTATTTTCCCCAGATTGTCTTATTTGAATTACAGAAATCGCTACAACTACGTGTGAAGGGTATTGGTTTGTGTGATTCGAACGTTTAACTACATCTAGTGGCGAAATTGTGCATTGCAGTTAGGAATGTCAACCAGCACTTCTTTGTGCTAATTTAGACATGAAGGAAGATAGTCTTAAAAATTGCTTATTACAGGGAAATGAGAAGTTATATTTCATACCCCAGTCTTTTTGCGAACCACTGTTTTTGTTGACGTTTTTTATACATTCTTCTAAATAACATATATTTTACATTTACAGTATAGTATGTAC
>NC_024323.1:12626542-12636177 GCF_000523025.1 Cynoglossus semilaevis
AACAATGCAACTTCACCATGTTATACTCTGACGAACAGATCAGACGTTACTCGATGGTGGTGACGACCTTGTTTGTCTGGTTAAGGTTAAACTGGTTCTTTATTTTTATTAACAATGATAGAGGAGGGCAGGTCCTAGTTCGGGTAAGGCATCTTACAAAGTAGGTAAGTCACCTTTCCGACAGACCTGTGCCCAGTCAAAAATTGAAACGTTCTATGACGTGGACACGGGCGTCACCCCGCATCGTTATTTTCCTTACTCATCAGTTTAAGGCATGCCCTCTGCTGGTGAGGAGATAGCTGAAGTGCTTTAGTACAGATACTTTCTGTTAGGGTGTTGCGGTCACTCGTAATATTTTTTGTAAAGCCTCTTTCAGGATTAACGTGAAGTAAGTTTACAAGTAAAACTGAAAAAATTCACAATACTATAGCACAACGACATAACCACAAGTAAAACTGAAAAAATTCACAATAACGTACTGTGCAGACGTTAACAAATAAATGTCTCAAATCCCAATGCCTTTGCTGCCAACGGCTACCGCAAAGCCTTATGGGTATGATGTTACATTGGTTAAAATAATAGAAGACTGGTTAGTTTAATTAATTTTTTACTATGGTTTTAGGGTGATGGCCTAATTTGTGACCTAATTAATTCAAACTATTTTTAGACATTTGTTGTTAGATTAGCGAGTAGTTCAAAATGTTAACTACGTTATTCGCTGGTTGTTAGATTAGCGAGTACTTCAAAATGTTAACTACGTTATTCGCTGCTACAGGTAGTCTTTGAGTGTCTTGGCCTAAACCGGCTTCCGTTGTGATAGATTCTCCTCTGCGCGTGCGTGTTCGGCCAGCGTAAGAAAATGGCAGACGTTTCTTTGGATGAAGTGATACGACAGCGCGGTATAAACCTCAAAGCTCAGGCCAAACGGTAATTAAACATTGTATTGTATGTCAATAGTTGCTTATATTAGATCGAATAAATTATAGAAACTTTTGTTATGGGCAGTGCATGCACCCGACCTTCCTTTTACTTCATTGGTATATAATGCTAACATTAGCCGAGGTTAGATAGCACTAGCGACTGCGTGAAGGCCGAGATTAGTTAGGCCTAAAGTCCTGAGTAAGAGTGTTAAAACTTTTAATACATGGACATACGTATTGGTTTATTGATTGTACGTGTGCAAGTCGTATTTTAGATCGAAGAAACATTTGCGTCTACGTAAAATAGTATCGTATTGTCAAATGTTGTTCAAACAAACAATCAAAAAAATACTCGGTATGTTTTCCCAACAGCACAATCAAGCAAATCAAAGCAGAAAGCACTGGTTAAAAATGTACGGCAAATTTGTTTTTGTAGAATCTATTACGTGAAACTTGCATTTCGACATTAACCCTGATCTTTAATCCATAGTTTTAAAAATATTTCTTCATATTTTTTTCTTTTAGACCAATGTTTGGACGGGGTGTAGGAACCAAGAGCTTTGATGCCCGGCAGAGGATTGGGGTCAATGACGTCCGACAGCGTCTTGGAGGAGGAACAGGTCCACATTGAGTCCACATTGTTAACCGGTCACAATATATCAAAACAATCCAGTTTAATATTTATCTATCCTTGACTCTTAGGTTTCCAAGTAAAAGATGCAAGAGAAAAGCTTGGACAAAAAGATGCCCGTTTCAAAATCCGTGGTCGGGGAGGTGCTGGAGGAGTACAGGATGCAAGGCAGATGATTAACTCACGCAAACAGGGGCAAAATCCATTGGGTGTTCCTGTGCAAACCACACAAAATGCAGCTGGACCTTATAAACTACAGACACTTGTTCCACAAATACAAATACACACCAACAGTGTTGCTGGCGCAAACTCAAGGCAGTTTACGCCCACTATACCGTTATTGAGCGTGAGGGGAGGTGCTACACCTCAGCTGGTCAGTAGCAAAAGAATACTGGATGCACGTGATAGATTGAGCCTGAAGAGGAGTGTTGGTGGGACACAGCAGTCTGCTGCTGCCCCACCACTAAAGATAACAAAGACCATTCAGGTTTGTTTCTCTGCTTCTCAGGTGTAATTGTATGTTTTTGTATTTGTATTACCTGAATGCTTATCTGAGATTTCTTTTATAGCAACGTCCACTCAGCGTTACACCTGGCATCCGTGCAACTACACAGGTAGAGTTTAACTTTCATCATGAAAGATTCATGTAACAAGTGTTTTTTTTTATGATGGATTTGTCTGTTAAGTGTTACTCATACGGTGTAATGCGTTTCTCAGCCTGGCTCACATGACCCCAATATGGCCGCCAGTAAACAAATTAAGATAACAACTTCAAACAATTCCCTACGGGTAAGGACTGCTTCCTACAGCTGATCTGTAGCTTTTAACCATTGGTTTGAGACTAAGCACTCTGTCCTAATTTCCTCTGCTTTTTATTATATAGCCTAGTCCAGTTGGGTCCACATACTCCATGTCAGCCCCCATCACCAAGGTGGTTAAAAATGATGCCTACACAGCGCCTCGCCCCCCTGTCCTTGTGGCACCAACTCGGCCCAACAGCAGCACGGCTCCTGCGCGATCTTCAACTGCAGCTTTGCAGCCTGTCACTAGAAGACTTCAGCAAAACACAGCAGAGGCCAGCACAGCAGTTCCAACCCCCCCTCAGGTATTTACCTTATATTTACTCCTGTTTTTTTAAGAATTCCACGCCTTCCTTCTGTGGTAGTCTGACACCAACTGTTCTCTCTGTGAGTGCAGCATTCAGATTATTGTAGTGATATTTCTGTCAGGACTTGAGCATTCAGATGTGTGTATTGTAGTGATATTTCTGTCAGGACTTTATCATAGTAACCATTCAAACGTGAAAGTACCGTCAAATAAAAATGAAGACTTTTGTCAATAAATATACTGCAGTTATGTTCTTTGCCTTTCACACAAAGGCAAGATTTATTTGCCATTGGTCTGTCATTCTGATGCAGTCAGTCAAAAAGTGGTTTTTAAGCCTGTACAAAACCATGTAAAGACTATACAATTTGTCTGTCAAGAAATAGCTGTAGCTGTGTTGCATGTGCCTGAAAGCACCTTCTATACATGACATATTTGCTGTGTTTTTCTTTTTTTTACAGCCGACCTTTAGTCCTTTGGAAGGGACAAAAATCACAGTAAACAATCTTCATCCCAGGGTCACTGAGGAAGACATAGTTGTGAGTGATTTTCACATGTTAAATGTCCAGAGTCCGTGTATTGTACCATGGTTCCTTCTTCACTTCTCTCCACCTCTTTTGTCAACAGGAACTGTTCTGTGTATGTGGTGCCTTGAAGAGGGCACGGCTGGTCAAAGTGGGCGTGGCCGAAGTTGTGTTTGTTCGTAAAGAAGACGCTGTGAGCGCATACAGGAAGTACAACAACCGTTGCCTGGATGGTGAGTGATGGTCCCATGCATTTTTGGATACCTTCACCCGGAGGTACCATCTTTGGGGTTTTTCTTTTAATGATTTTTATTTGTTAATTGAATTAATTTTATCCCCAGGTCAGCCCATGAAGTGTAATCTTCACATACAGGGAAACGTCATCACGTCTGATCAGCCCATTCTGTTGTAAGTGACCATGTACAGTTGCTGTTCATTTCTGTCAAGTCTGATCATTTTTTGCTTAAATCTAATTTGGCTGATTACATTTACAAGGATCTTAAAGCTGATTTATTGAAGCTGTTAGCCTAGTTGTGGTTAATGTATGACGCCAATTGTTTAATTGAAAACATGGGACAAGATGCTTTAGTCGCTCATCCTGTTTCTCCTCCTGCAGGAGGCTCAGTGATACTCCTGGCTCGGGCAGCAGCACCAAGAAAGATGGCCTGCCCCCCTCCCTGTCTCGTCCCGCTGGTCAACGAGCCTCTTCACAGCCAACACCAGAGGTGGACCCTCAAACCATCCTCAAAGCTCTGTTCAACTCCACTGCACAGTCCAGCTCCACCACTGAGCCTTCCAGCTCTCAGGCTGCCACAGCCTTTCGCATCAAGATATAACTTGTCTTTAGTGTGAATACATGTACTTCTGCTTTCTCAGTGTCCACGTGCAAACTGTGGTTCTCACCCTGACAGCAGGCGGCCTCTATTACTGCAATTTTTACACATTTGATATACACGGCTGAACATGGAGAACCTGGATATCGACTTCCTGATTTTGTTATGTGGTCAACTGTGTGTTTCTAGGATGTACTAGTTGGAAGGAAATGTGATAATTGTTGTGATCTGACAGATTTTTCAAATCAAATGGGGGTTTTTTTTGTTTTGTTTTGCTCTTGTATTGGCCCATGTGTACATTTCTCACATTATGTTGACTTTTTATATGCCACAGGAAAATTTACTAATGCCCACACATGGAAAAAAAGACTTAGAACTGTATTTAACACTGACCAGGAGAAGCAATGTCATTGAGAGATGCGTAAATGTCCGAAGCCTGTACTTTTTTAAAATTCTTCCTGCCAAATAATGAAAATAAAACATGTTTGGACCATTAAAGAAACTTTAATAACTTATTTACATTTTTGAATTACTCCCTAAAAGCTGTGTTACCTGAGTGTTCTCTGCTAAAGTTAAATTCAACTTCAGACAATGTTTAAATACAGGAAGGATATTAACAATAAAACATTTTAGTTTAAAAATTCTGGAGCAACCATTACGCTATCTTTTTTTTTAATCATAAACTTGTGTGCTGTTCTCAGCTGGTTTTACTCGGTTGTTTTTTTTTAAACGGTATGTGAACTCTTTCTGTACACTACTTTATATTCTTTACCAGTGGCTGTAAATGTCTTTTCTGTTGATTTTGTCAGTGATGAGGATAAAAAGGAGGATGATATGGAATACCCACTATTAAATGTTTAGCCTTGTATACGTCCCTCGACTCATTATTACTGTGTTCTAAACGATTGTATTCATAATAATAACAAAAATTTCTTTAGTTTGCTTCAGTGTCTTATTTTGAAAGGAACGTATGAAACCCGCGTTTATGCGGTTTAATTTGTATAAACAAAGCCTGAAAGTTAGAATGTTAGGGAATTTGAATATGTTCACATGATTTATTTTATAAATATAGACATACTCTCCAGTATATAAACCTCGCGCGACCTCTTTTATTTCGGTAGAACCGTTTGACTTTTTGGTTCGCCAATACTTTGTGCTTCCGGTGTCAAAGGTTCTACCAAGATGGCGTCGTCCGAGAAGAAACATGCGAAAGCCAATGCGTATATTATTCCTGGAGGATTTACAGGTATTGTTGACACAACATGGAATAAAAATTCGCCAATACGTTGATTTATCAATGTTGAATTTATTTTTTCCTGGCGTTAAATGCCAGGAAATGTTGTGAATGTTGTTTGATGTGTGATTGTACCGGTTGGGGCAGACGATACAGTAAGTGTTGTTTTTCTAATTTCGTTTTTTTAATTTTTGCAGTTTTATCTCTGCGCTTCGACTCCGACTCTGTTGCTCAGCACAACCTGTACGTGAAGGAACATAAAGTCCGAGCAGAGAAAAGTTCTCACAGACCGTTGGACCGGACTCTATTTGTCCTCAACATTCCTCCTTACTGTTCAGAGGTACCAGTCGTTAAGTTGACACAATTGTTTTTTTTTAAAGAAGAAGACAGCGTAACAATCCAAATTAATATCTTTATATAATTACTGGCTTGTGCAGTAGCGAAGTTTCTAAGTCCTGCTGTTTGTGTTTCAGGCTGTTGTCAAAGAGCTGTTCTCACAGTTTGGCTGCGTTCAGTCTGTGGAGCTGAAAGACCACCCTGGCTCCTCCGAGGAGTCTGGACCAAAACTATCAAAGTTCTTCAAACAAGCTGAAAATAAGGTTTCTGTTGAGCTCTTCTACTTTATCTCACGCTCATTATACACGTCACAGATATGATTATTTGACTTTGTGTGTTTTCTCATCACGTTTAGGGTTTCAAAGTGGGCTACATTGTGTTTAAAAAACCTTCCAGTGTGAATGCAGCTAAATCACATCCTGTTGATGTTCCACTTATAGTCTCCACTGAGGAGCATCCAGTGAAAACAGGAGTACAGAGTGAGTGAATAAACAAGAGAGAAATTAGGAAATGGATATTTACGATACTTGACTGTTGATTTAACCCCCTCCAGAATGGATTCAGGAGTACAGAGATTCTTTTATCGAGCCAGACAATCTGCAGCAAATCGTCGACTCCTTCATGGTAGATTATGATAAGCGTAAAAAAGAGGCAAGTTTGTTCCTTCCTTCCCTCCTTTTCCTGAATTCTCCCGACCGTTGTTGTAAAACAAGTTCTGTTTTTAATTGTGTCACAGGAAGAGGAGCAACAGAGTAAAGAGGCTGAGCAGCAACAAGAGGATGAAGATGGCTGGGTGAAAGTCACAAGAGGGAACAAGGCAACTAAGGCCCGCCCCCACACAGAAGCAGCCAATCAGAGAACTCTACATAGAGAGCTGAAGAAAAGAGAGAAGAAGGAGCTCCTAAACTTTTACACCTGGCAACACAAGAACACGCAAAAAGAACGTAAGTCGCTCGTACCGTTTAGTCATTACTTTCCCTCACAGGCATGAATTTGAAAAAAAACAAAAAAACAGTGTTGAGTTGAACAGGTTTTTTTTTCACAGTTTTTTTTTTCTTTCTGTACAGATATTGCTGAACTAAGGAAAAAGTTTGAAGAGGATAAGCAGAGAATAGCTCTGCTGAGAGCACAGAGAAAATTCAAACCATACTGAAATCCCAAGATTTGAGTTTGTTTCTTACTGCGATTGTATGTTTGCCACATTGTAAACCGTTTATATTAAAAGAGCATCTGTGTTTATCATCATTTGATCATTTGACTTGGCAGCACTCAAAGACAGAATGAAAAAACAAATCGTACACAGCTGTGAATGAAAAAACAAATCATACACAGCTGCGTCAACGAATGATGATACAAGTAAACAGCGTTAACGATGATATGATGATACAAGTAAAAAGACTTAAGAGTAGGAACCTTTCTGCTAATTTGCTACTCGGCTAGTTCTGTCGGTAGAATACAAGGCTCGTAATTCCAGGAGTGGAATTGCAGCAGATCTGCTGTTAAAGGTTGATTCTGTAACACCTGCCACTCAAACAGTTGAAGCGTCACTACGTATGTGTTGCATCAATTTTTTAACCCTGAAAGTGCTGTGTTAAACAGACTATTTTCTCCTTCATTAAATCCAACGTGATGCAGAAACAAGTATAACCAGTAGAGACGGTCAAATAAAGTCATTTATTGCCGTGGTTTTGTATCGGCTCCTGCATTTATTTCTTCTTTGTCCACTTGGTGACATTGGAGATGAGAATGAAGAGCAGAGTCAGCAGCAGAGCAGCAGCAACGCCAGAGATGACGAACACCGTCACCCGCAGCACTGAGGAAAAGTCCACAGCATTTAGTCAGCGGTGCCTGAGTCTTAATCTGGAAAATAATCCGTGTGGGTCACGACTTACTTGCAGTTTGTTTGACACACAGACCGCTCTCCCCTTCAGTGCCGTTCTGTCTGAGCAGCAGCGGTCCGTAGGACACCAACTGGAGCTGGTCGGATTTAGTGGGAATCTCCCTTCGCTGCCTCTCACCGTCAGCTGCTGTGAGTTAGGACGAGAAGGTTTAGGACCAGCACGTAGAGGTGTGTGAGGTCGACATGATGAACGGTGTGACATGAACCACTCACAGATGATGGTACAACTCTGTGCACAGTCGACGTCATCTGTACAAATTTCCACCCAACAGTAGAAGTACATCTGAGAATAGAATTGCAATAATTGATCATTTGTTTCAACCAACTTTTATTTGTAAATATGATGAAAACAAATTTGTATTTGTCAGTACTTACTTCCTCCTCGCTTGGATGGCCTGTCTGAGGGTCTAAAAAGGCAAAGGTTTTGACATTGAATCTCCTGACTTGGGAGTGGGAAGTGGTCTTCCCTTGTTTATCCACAGGGAACGAGCCCCTCATGTTGTCCAAAGGGTTCGGACAACTATTCAGGAAGAAAAAGAAAAAATGAGCTTTAATATATTTCTTTTTAATAGCTGTGGTCCTAAACTCACCCATCATAGAGAAGCAACCACACCGAGTGTCTGGACACGGGGTGGGCGAAGCAGTCCTGCACCTGCAGGGAGAGGCTGGGGTCAGGGGACGGCGGAGCGATGGAAACTTCGACGTACGCCACCTTACGCAGAGGCAGCGTCAGTGGAAGCTCGTTTTCGGGGAAAAAGGACGTGAAAGACGCATCTGGGAAATGACATCCAAATATAAATGATTTCAGATTTGTTGTCAGGACCGTCGGTGCCGAGCCTCATGATCGTCACCTTTAGCTATTCTCATCTGCAGTTTGAGAACTCCCTGTGCAACCACGGGGGGCGGGTTTGTCACTGCATACAGAGAACGCAACTTGGCCGCACGCTGGAGGTCGGATGCTGCATATTCACACTGCACCTGGAGACTGTAAGACAGCACAAAGGTGTCAATACGTACACTAACAGACCACAACAACCATGGTGTAGAACTCAAGAAAGTCATATCCCACCTGTAGGGTGAATATTTAGCTTTACTGTGAGCGTGTCGCTCCTCCACTTCCACCTCGTAGGTAACGACGCCTTCATGCTCCTGAACGCAGGAAATGGATGGAAAATAAATGTGTCCGTTAATCAGGATGTATTTACAAACAAAAAATAAGATGGAAAACAGAAGTCAAGCTGCAGATATGAACTTTGTCCAAATTTAAATAAATTTAAATAAAGGCTGTCAGAATATAAAAAATCTGAGCTATAGATTAATCATGATTAATCGTAATTAGATAAATAAATATATACATTGTTAGAACAGAAAGAGCCAGTAGATTTATTTGTGACTAATCCAGTGTAATCTACTCTGGTCCTCAATATAAGGTGCCGTGAACTAACTCGATCTCAAATCTGTGAACAAACAGCTTCACCTTCTTCTTTGTACCACACTCTGTGACTCCGATCTTAAAAACTGCCGTGTCTGCCGTGGAGACCACAGGGCGACACTCTGGGTGACCTTTGACCGTCAGGTTGCCTGGATTAATGTCTGTGACCTCCACGGAAAACACAAAATTCCCATCCAGGGAGCATGCTGGGAAAAACACACAGAATAAATGCACTTTTAAAAACTATATGGTGTCATCCATTTGGAAAGTAACACAGAATAAATACACTTTTTAAAACTATATGGTGTCATCCATTTGGAATTTGAAGAGAATAAAAAAAACGACCTCACCATTGAGTCTGTAGTAACAGGTGGAATGGTGAGCATCGTAGCAGCAACCTCGTTTGGTACAGGCCTGGCTAGAAATGCCCTGATGACCACAGTCCACCTGCAGAGCTTTGACCGTTCCACACTTTCCAGGCAACACTGAGAAGAAAACATAGAGAGAAAAACAAAAAAAAAACCTTTGGTTTGGTGTCAACAATATATTAATACAAACACAGATCACGTCACTCACATTTGGGGCCGACTGAAGCTTCGTTGCTGCTCCTCTTCCTCAGAGGACAGCTGATGTTCACCCTGAACCACTGATCTTCTCCCCTCAGCTGCACCTGCAGCGGTATGACCACTCTGTTGTGCTGAGGACCAAAAGTCAGAACGGC
>NC_024323.1:12636324-12643368 GCF_000523025.1 Cynoglossus semilaevis
AGATTTTTGTGGTGAATTGTTGTGACCTTCAAAACTGATGAAGAGAAGGAGCACTTATAGTAAAGTGACCCTGGAATACTGAATAGGTAATTTAATTTTTTTTTTTTTTTTTTCTGATTTTTGTGGTGAATTTTTGTGACCTTCAAAACTGATGAAGAGATGGAGCAGGGACACTTATAGTGAAGTGACCCTGGAATACTGAATATGTAATATACTTTTCTTTTTTTTTTTGAAGTGTTGGTCTGTTTGATGATGTATTTATTTGTCTCACCTCAATCTGAGCATAGCAGCTGTCAGGTCTGCTGAGGAAAGACAGGTTGCGGTTCTTCTCTCTGACCACTCGGACTCCACAGTGGTCTTCAGACTGGGACACCGGCACTGCTGCTCCGGACTTATCTACAGACGGGAGGGGGAAACAAAACACCGGTAATACAAGACAATTAAACCCGTCTCCGTCTGCGGTGACTTTACCTCTGACGTGTATATTCTCATCCACCATGGAGCCAAAGACAGCTTTGACTCTGCGGGCTGAGCAGGTGACTCTGGGCAGAAGCAGCTGTTGTCTCCGCTCGGTTGTTTTCTTCTTCATCTGCGCCGCTGAGTGACTCCAGCACAGCTGGGAAACCAAGGCTAAAGCTACAAAGAGCCAAACCACTTGAACACGAATGTAAATCATCTCCTGATCACTTTCCTGACTGACTTTACTGATAGTTTTGGGTTTTTTTTCCTTTCTTGGAAACGCGCAAATCTCTTCACAGACTCGGGCGTGAGATCACGAGACAACTGCTAATTAGTGTTGATTGGTTTGAAGCCGTCTGTCGCCAACTGTCGCTCAAATGACGGTTCATTTTAAACACAAATCTGCAGCTTTTCTCCGTATTTATTCTTCAGTGAAGAAAAAAAGAAGAAGAATAATAAGTTGGACCCACCTAACTCCACCGTCACAGGCGACAGATAAGTAAAACAGAATCAATGTTGATATTGATAATATTTGATACCTTTTACTTTATATGCTAATATATAACGTACTGCTTTTTTCTTTACCAAAATAAACTATACACTAAATATGTTGTTGTTTAAAATGTTTGATATATTCGATAACTTTGACAAACGTTTAGCTACATTGCTAAGATATTACAGCAGAGAAGTTTGTATACATTATTTTCTAGGAAATTACAACTGAAAACAACCATATTATTAAATAGAGGCTGGTAAATGGGTAGATGAAGGTTTATTAACCAAAGTACAACGTCAGTACAATCGTATTAATATGGTATAATATTGTGTTTTGTTTTTGTTTTGCTGGTTTTTCAATTACCTTAAAACTCACAAGTTTTAAGTAGAAACACTTTTAATTGTCAGCGCGCAACGGTTTCGTAAAACCCAGCACTTTTGTAAATTTGTGTCACGGTCAGTCGTTACGTCATGACGCAATCCGTGACGTAATCAGGGGGGGCAACCCCACAGGGCTGACCGTCAGATTTTGGCATCAGCTACAGCAGTGGAACGAGAGAAGGAAACGGCAACGTTACTCAGATCGTAACCATGGCTCTGAATCGAAACCATTCCTCAAACGGCGGCGTTTTGATTAATAACGGAGAGAGGTGAGTGATATTAATGTGTATTTGGCCGCAGTTTTACTAGTCGAATGACTGTCGCCCTTCTCTTGGCTTGTTTACATTCTACTTTTTTTCAGTGCGTAGTCAACATGATGCTACCTAGCATTCCGCTAGCCCGGCCCGCTAATCGATATTAGCAGTTTTGTCGCGGTGTAACAACATTTGTCATTACTATAAGCGTGGTTTATGTTTTGACAAATCATTGTGAAGTGTATTAATAAGATATTTTAAGAAAGACGTCAAGATATATCTTCCGCTTCTTTACGCTAAAAGGCCAAGTTGTTAGCCAACTGTCAAAACAGGAAGTAGTATGATGACAGCTGATCAACAGTTTCTCTATTGTTGCGTAAATCCGATGGAATTTCTACTACATGGCTTAAAGTTGGCTCTGAACTGTCGTATTGTTTTATACATATTTACAAACATTTTATCTATTTGTCATCCAGTATTTGTCGTGTGTGATTGACAGGCTGACATTTAGCCACAGAAAAGCGTTAGAAACTCGCAGTTATTGTTTGATGTTTGCCCGAACCCCCTCCGTCCTCTGTAGGGTGTTCTGTGAACACAGCTGTAATTCGCTGCTCCATTGTTTTATAACAATGTTACGACGTTTTCAACACTTGTACACAGACTAACATTGGCCTGTTGTTAGATGTTAGTGAGCAGAATGTTAGGATTATGCATTATTATATTGATGATTTTTGTATTTTGTTGACGTCTGTGAACATTTTAAAATATAACAAAAAATACTTAATTACTTAGTGTCTTAACATACTCACACGTGCCTTTACTTTTCCCCCCCACAGTGTTTTAAGAGAATGTAAGAACGTGGAGCTGTTGTTCAGCGATGTTGCCACCAAGTCAGATCTGATGAAAGGGACCAAGAAGGGCACAGTTTACCTCACACCATACAGGGTACGGCAGTGAGGAACAAAATACTGATCATTTCTTTAAAAACATAGTTTATCACAATATGTTTGTGTGTTTATAAGTTTACCTATAAACGTCATAACTATAAAGAAACTAAAGAATATTTAGATTTAAAATTCCAGGACAATTAGTTTGCTTAAACAATGAACTGATTTGGATTCTTATTCAGCAGTGAATTCCCTACAGTATGTTCAAAGATTGTCAGTGTCATTGATGTAGTTGTGTGTGTCTCTCTCCACATGTGCCTGACGTCACTTCCTGGTGTAGTTGGTGTTTGTGTCCAGTAACACCAAGGACTGTCTGGGTTCAGCCATGTTTCCCTACTATCTGATGAAGGGCTGCAGTATTGAGCAGCCGGTCTTTGGAGCTAACTATATCAAAGGGACCGTTTCAGCTGAGCCTGGTGGTAAGTGGCTTTTTTTTTGTGTTGAATTTTTGAGTTCCTCAGCGGCAGTGGTAAACAAGCTCATTCTGAAAACCAATATCCCAGCAGATATATGTTTGCTCATGTTTATGATCACAGCCGGTGTTCAGCATCATGTTCCTGTTTTTTTTTTTAAAGAATTCATGTGACTTCACTTACAGGCGGCTGGGAGGCCCAGGCCAATTTCAAGATGTCATTCCCCAGTGGAGGAGCCATTGAGATGGGACAGCATCTCTTCAAACTGGCTACAAATGGTAATTTCACCAGTGCCTGTAGTATCCTCCCTGCTCTCTTTATTTAAATTAAAATAAAAAACACCCAACTATGTCTTGTATACATCAGTTGAATAAATGAATTTGTGAATCCTACTAAATGAACACACTTCACTGTCACTGTGTTCCAGCTTCTCGTGCCGGTCCTCCCCAGAATGGTGCGCCCTCATATGGTTATCCTTCACCAGTGATGATGAACGGCTACGGGCCGGCGGCTCCAGCACAGGGAGGCTACGCTTATCCAGCACCTCCTCAGCAGAACGGATTCTACCAGGGGCCTCCTTCTGCTCCTGCTCCTGCCCCTGCTCCTGCTCCTGAGTACGGTTATCCCCCTGCTTCTGCGATGCCCCCTGCAGGTACACGGCTCTTACCCTTTTATTATTACATGCATAATTAGTATTGTAATGTTGATGTAAATTTACTTCTGTTCTTATTGTTATGGAGAAAAATGCTTTGATTTGTCTTTTATGATTCTGGCCTCAGGGTTGAACCTCACTGTCTGTGTATGAACCAGGTTCCACAAAATGTGATGTCGTTTAACAAGAATTCCTTTGTTATTGTTCCTCTCTTGTTTGTTCTAGGAATGTACCCCGCTGGGTGTGATTACATGGCTCCACCCCCACCTTACCCTGGGCCACCCCAAAATTGGAATGCACCCCCACAGTACTGGTCAAATCCTCAACAACCGCCAACAGCTCCAGGTCTGTTTCTGTTTCTGTTTTTCCCGTAGCATGTCTGTCAGAGCTCACCTTTGTGACTCACTGTAGAGCCACGTGTAGCTCACGGCTACGAGTAAAAAAAACAAACTAAAAGCCCAACTTCCTGTTTACATTTCTTTTTCACCCCTTTGTTTTCGTTGAAGCCTGTGTGACATGAGCTGCTACTAGATTAGTCACAGATCCAACGTGGACAGCCGTCATTGTCATGACTCACATGACTGACCACGGCGTCGTCAGCTGCAACATTGCAGCGATCACTGACCTTTTCTAACCCCGTTCCTTTCTTGTTGGTTACTCCCAGGCAGCGCCACCATGACCCCTGCTGTACCCAGTGCATATTTCAATCCCAATAACCCTCACGGTGTCTACATGCCCATGGTAGGACGCTGGTTTGGTTTTTCTACCATTTATTTACAGCCGTGTTTCTGTGACAAACATTCCTGACTGGTGTTTGTTTTGTTTTTTTGTTTGTTTTTGTTTCTCCGTCTCACAGGAGCGGCCGTCCCCGTACGCACCAAACTCAAATTATCCTGAAAAGAAAAGCAACTGAGGCTCAGGCTTCAACACTTCAGTGACCATGGTCTCCTCCTCTTTATCTTTTATTTTTCCACTTTAAAACCAGTGGTGATTTTTTTTTTCTTAAGGATTGTAGAATGCACTAAAGAAAAGGCATGGAGTACAGATTTTCAGGATGTCAAATATAATTTTTATCACCAAAAATTAACCATTGGAAACAGGGGAAAAAAAGGATTATTTCTTA
Organism: Cynoglossus semilaevis; assembly: GCF_000523025.1. Lineage (NCBI taxonomy): Eukaryota > Metazoa > Chordata > Actinopteri > Pleuronectiformes > Cynoglossidae > Cynoglossus > Cynoglossus semilaevis. The sequence goes on from NC_024323.1 coordinate 12,641,049, forward strand.
TTTTGTCTAATTCAATCTGTGGTTTCCCAGTGCGTCATCTTTATTTTTACTTGTGATGGGGTTTGATTTTTTTTCTTTTTTTTTTTTTCTTCTCATTCCCAGTCCTGAGTTTTTTTTTTTACCCCTTTTTTATTTTATAAAGACAAGTTTATACCAAAACATCTTTTCTAGGTATTTACTTGAAGTCCCCAGGAGCAACTCCAACTATCATTTTTCTCATGATCATTGCCAGTGCAGTGTGTTTTTATATATAGATTTACACTGAGTATTTGTTGTTCATGTCTACGCCCCTGACCCGTTGCATGTAAGACCATATTTCCACAGACCTAAAGAACAGGGTGAAGTTAAAATGACAAAACTGACACGAAAACAAACCAACAGAGCAGAGTAAGAGTCTGTCCTGGTGGTCACGCCTCAGGACGGAGGGAGACGGGGACACCCAGGCTGGTTTTTTTTTTTACCCCTTTTTTGTCCTAAGACCAAATGAACCACGGCCCAGTACAGATCCATGACCCAGTGGTTGGGAACCACTGGTTTATATAATTAAACCTGGGGCTAACTAGTGTTTATTATTATTAAAGTTTGTAGGTTTAGGTTGGTAATAAATTTAGTTGCTAGATGACCGCTGTGAGGAATGTCAAACATCAAAGTGAATCTATAGTACGAGTGACAACAGTGTTGATTAATTAAATTTTTTTTGGAAATGAAAAAAACAAAACATTCTGAGTATTTTCTTACGTAATAACTTAATTATGTGCAATATTTGAACCTTGCATAATACTTTAGTTGCTGAGGAAACCCTGGGAGTCGACACAGCCTGAGGGTCAGCACGGGGGGGGGGGGGGGGGGGGGGTCTAACCACCATGTTTACCCCCCCCCACCCCCCCATCTTTAGCAGTAACTTCATTAATGGCTTGTTTGAAGGACTATTTGCACAAAGTCTTTTCAGTCTGACTTTTTGTTTTTCCTGTAATAACCAGATGTTGTTATATTAATATTTCTTTCTTTTTTCAGAGTTTTGACTGTACTAATCTAATAAATGTCACTAAATTCCACTAAATGTCGTTGTGGTACGTCTGATCTTAATGGGTTTTAACACTTAATTATTATTGATCTAATTATCATACGACCTTTGGTTGATTTATTGACCAGATTTACTGCAGGGAAACTAGTTTTTTTTTACTAAATGAGCCTTAAAAACTTTAAATTAAATTAGCATTATTTAAATCCTATTTATGGTTATTTACTTACAGATAATAAATCGATTTAGTTTAGTTTAGTTAGCTTCAATATAAGACTGAGACGTGATTATTTATTAATATATTTATTACGTGACAAACTTCTTAACCCTGAACATTTCCCAGGCTGTAACCAGTGATCCAATAAAGATAGCTGTTCATGCACCATGACACACAATAATAACACAGACTCAAAACGAATTCTTCAGACCGGAAAAATATTCACAAACTGTAAAACAACACTGATACCTATAGCTTCTTCTTCTTTTTTTTTTTTTTAACTTTTTTTCTTTTTTCTTCACTCAGCTGTTGTCCGTCCAGTCAACGTCTTCATACTTTTATGGCTTCACTCCTTTTTCTCACGGTTGGTTTTGCCACCAGGTCTATGTTTGAATTCTAAATTTCCCACAGCTCTCACTGTGTTGTACGTGACGTTCAGAGTCCCAGTGTTTGACCTGTTTGACGTCACGTGGGTGGTTTGATTTCCAGGGCGTTCGGCTGTACTGACGTCACCCCTCCCCCCTCCTGCCCCCCCCACCTGTCCTGGAAACCTCAGGTCAGCAGGTCAGGTGACTGACCTGAGGTTTGGCTGAGCGCACGAGAGAGCATCAGTGGGACTCTGACAAATATTTGGAAGTCTGGATTATTTGAAAATGTTTCTGAGATTCCAGATGATCTGAGATTGGTGTTTTGTGTGACTTTTCACGTTTTTTAAAATAATATTTCAAATTTTAAACAGCACAGTGGGAGATTTAAAATAATATTTCTTAACATCCAGTCCTTGTGTTTCCTGCTCTGGTCTTTGGTTGGTAGAGACGGTGACGGAGCGGACGGACAGTGGATACTGTGGGACAAATGAAACTCAACCCCCCTCCCCGCCCCCCCGGCCTCCGCGGTGAAGTCAAAAGGCTGTGAATTCAGTCGGACCAGGACGGTCACTTTACAGACGAGCCGCGTTTAGAGGCTGCAGCTCTACTGTTGCCCCAATTTGCCCCAGTTTAAACTGCTCTGACGTGGGCTGAAGTGACTCACCGCAGAGCCTGGCCTTCATTAAGGATTTAGAGCTCTCCTCTGAGCCTGTC
>NC_024323.1:12644003-12654019 GCF_000523025.1 Cynoglossus semilaevis
ACGCGTCAGCCAAGATCCACGCGCTCCTACGGCTCCTCCTGTAGAAACCAGACCTCGTTGCGACGAGCGTAAGGCTTGATGGGCGGGTCGAAGGTACAGCAGAAGTACTGTTTGCGCTGGAATGGCGCCGACTCACCCAGGGTGCGTGTCAAACGCAGGGCCTCCGCCCTGTACTCGTTCTCCCCGGCAAATCCTCCAAACTGGCTGTGGAGACATTGAAGACGAGCTGAGTGAGACTGAGGACGGAGACACTGTCCACTTCACGGACAGACAAAAACACAGATTTATTACATTCATACAAGTGTCTGACTAGAGTGAGAGGACACCTGAAGTACAGAAGGAGAAGAAAAATAAGATAAAGATTTGAAGCAGTTGGTCTGAAGACCTTGTATTCAATTATCTTCAACATTTCCATGGCCACAGTTTTAAAATGACTGCAGTACTGTGGTACTTCCTGTAGGGGTGTGACGTACAGAGCGTAGACGGTCATGCCCGGCCGCTCCTCGATCCTTATAGAACTGTCGATGGGAGTCGGGGGCTCCTGCTGGTACATGGTGGGAATGCGAATGCCGACCACCAGCCGGCGAGACAGAACGCCGTCGTTCCGTGGGTACACCGTGATGATGATAGGGGTCGCTGTTCCCATGGACTCGCCTAAACCAATGAAACGTACGACAGTTAGTTGCGCAAAACTCCATTTTTTCCAAAGAACAGCTCTCCAACCCCGAACCCAAAGGTCAGGATGTGGTTATTTAGTCACTGCTGCGTGATGTCATTATGCAAATGCCGGCGCTGGAAGCGTTCATCCAGAGGCTCCATTAGAGGTCGCGTTAATTGCACCTCGAGTTAACGGAAAAAAATATTGAAAAACGATGCTGCGCAAAGGTCGTACTTTAACTTTTAGTCTTCTGATCGGAGTCAACAACAGCAAACAACGGACAGAAGAAGACGGAATATTCTAGGACAAAGAAGAGTTCGCAAAAACCCAGTGAGATACGCTGTAATAATATGGAGAATCAAAAAGACGACGTGTCTTCTGTGTGTAACACGGTGGTGCAGTGGTGCGGGCAGGTGTGATTCTACTGTTTCTGTATAATTCAACAGTGAATCCTCCAATTATAGATCTAGATTAAAAAGATTATTGGATTATGAAAAAATTAAAGGATTATCAGGATCTATTTTAGGATTAAGGATGATCAAAATACGGAGCGGGGGCCCCAGTGGGTGACTTCACCTTGTCGGTTGCTCCCGCCGATGTACATGAGCAGCTTCCTCACCAGCTCGCCCGAGACCTGGTCAAAGTTCCGTCCCTCTGAGGACACAGCGGCGTACTTGGACGCATCGTATCGGCGAGTCTCGAAGCTGATGCCGTCCTGGAGAGAGAGAGAGAGAGAGAGAGAGAGAGAGAGAGAGAGAGAGAGAGGAGGATCAGGAGGAGGACACTGTAGTGTGTGTGTAGTCATGCGTGTGTGTTTGTGAGACACTGTACACACGTGGGTGTGTAAAATCAGCGTGGGCGGACGGACGGAGTGAAGCGTCTGATTTGATTTGATTTCCTCTGCTCTGCTGCAGGAACCACTGAGCAAACAGAGGATAATGGGCACCAGGCCTGAGGCCTTACATAACTGTACTTACACACACACACACATACACACACACCATATAACCCCCCCCCGCTCCGCTGCGTTACATGTGATGAATGTGCAGCAGCTTCACTGGACTGTGACGCTGAGCAATAACTTTCATTTGTTTTGACGGAAGCCGTCGTCCTCGTGGACGTCGGTGCAGGTTCTCACACATGTGGCCGCGTGGCCCGCGCTCTGGCAGAGTGTTTTGGACGGCGTTACCGTCGGTTAGAGTCAGACACTTGACCTGATAGACGTCGTTAGCTTATCTACCACAAACTGTCGGGTTTGTTTCTCCTGACAGATTTCTGGGAACACGGGAAGGGACGAGGTTTTCAATGTGGACATTAGTGGACTACAGACGAGTACTAGTACAGACGAGTACAACTAGTACTAGTACAAACTAGTACTAGGTGAATATCAGTGGCTGCTGTTGTGGTTCAGTTATTTATGCTCACAAGGTAAAAAGATAAATCTTATATATTGTTTACAAAAAAAGGTTTTGCTTTTTATAATTTTCTTTTTTATATTTCTCATTCATTTTTTATAATCAATGACTAGTTCTATGTAATAAATAACAAAAAAAAACAACAACAATCAATCCATTATATATAGGTTATTATATTGGTAAATAAATTTAAAATGTATTAATTTCTTGAAAAGATATACCCAAATATAACAAGAAAAAAAATTGACATCATGAAATATAAAAACTATAAAACGATACACTTGTTAACTTTTCATTGATTAAAATATTATTAATTCAAAATATGTAGTTTTTCTTAAAAAAAAAAAAAAAAAAAAGAAAAAAAATCACCCAAACCCACCCGGGAAAACTGGAAAAAAAAGCAAAAAAAAAAATTTTTAAATAATAAACTTTTTTTTTTTCTTCTTCTTTTTTTCTGCTCAGTTCCCACTCACTCAGTGGAAACTCCTGACCTGAGGAGCCCCGTGTCGATGGTCCCTGTAATCAGACTCTGAATCCCCACCGGTGCCTGAACACAGCGTGTTATCATCGGGCCGTGACGTGTCAGAGGTGTCCGCGCTCCTGCACAGCAATTACAACGGCTGGCTGCTCCGCGGCACCGTCATTACCGCGGCCTGACACATAAACAAGTAAACCGAGTCTGGCTTCACTTCAACGCTGCAATTAACGTGTCTGTTAGAGGGCGCTGTTGGCTGTTAGCTGCTCGCTGACGTGTGTTTAGCGGCCTCTCCTGACAAGAGTCTGAACAAACGTCGTCGTCGTAGGGACTGAGGATTGTTTTATTTTTATTTTAAATTTTTATTTAACACAATAGAACCTGTGGCTGTGTGTGTGTGTGTGTGTGTGTGTGTGTGTGGTCTGTGTTCCGTGTCAGCTTTAATTAAGAGTGTTCGGTGACCCAGTCAGACGGGTGTGGGTCGGATCAGGTGTTGGGCTCTGATTTCAATACCTGCTGTTTAAACATCAGTCAGGGCCAGAGATTTGATTAACCTTCAGCTTTGACTTTTCCCACCAGCGGATAAATAACACTTAGAGAAAGCATGAATACTGCAGTGACACTCGGGACATTATACGGTATTTATAAGTGGTCGAACCTGATCCTCCGTGGGTTTTTTTTTTCGGTTTAGCCTCAAACCGTTTTCTCACCTGGTCCTCTGCTCTGACGCTCCACGCCTCCAGAAATGGATTTAGTTTATTTTATTTTTTGATTTCAAAGAGTCTGTAGTCTGCAGGATCAGCGCTGCCTTTAGCTGCGACGTACGTCGTCGTCGGAGGCCTGTGCGGCTGCGGGTCATTTGATTCCCTGCCTGTTTGGTCATTTGTGCTGTCCCTTTGTCTGCCCGTGAAAAGTAAGCTGCCGTTCAGCGGCGGAAACACAATGCCAGTTTCCAAAGCCGTGCCAGTCCAGTGACATTACTTGGCTCCACGCACATATACATTAGCGCGCTGCGGGTCAAAAGGTCACGGGGGGAATGAGGGGGGGAGAAGATGCTCGCAGTGCCTTCAGCGAGCAGCACACATGACCGAGCTTTCTGGAGTGTGTCCAAAGTGTGCAGGACGTGAACGTGACGTGAGGGACGTGGACGCGGAGCAGACGTCACGTCTTCTGAGCACAAACGATTCCAATCCTAACTCTGGACTAAATCTTAAACCTCTCAAATTACCCTCTCACTCAAAGAGGACAATTCAAAATGTCCTCCCAAGGACGACGTGTCCTGCTGTTTGACCTGTCCCACTGATTTATTCACACGTCCTAATTAAATCAATACTCCTGTTTCTCAGCAATTAATGCCGAACCTCGGCCCCAACGTTCAGTTCAGTTTAACTCCCCTCCACTCATGTCTTCATCCTCTCCGTCTCCGTCTTCTTCCTCGTCTACATCTGTCCTACAGCTGTGTCTTTCGTCCTTTTACCGTCACACCGTCTTCACGATGTCAACAAATCTTTTCTGGAGTCAGTTTTTTCTTTTCATACTTCCTGTCACTTCTGTCTCCAATATCCTGTGTCCAATATGTCCCCTGTCTGTCCCCCAGCATGTGTCTCAGCCTGTACTTTAAACTTTACCTGCAAAACGGCCAAATATTGAGCTGACTTTCTGACAGGCTTTAAAAACTGTGGTTTGGTTTTTATAAAAAAATAAATGTCAGCGATGAGTTCTAGTTTGTGATTAACTGCATCACAATGAATGGATTATCAATAAATATTGATCCCTGAATTCTTTCTGTTTACAGTCAGGTCACAGTGAACTCATCCTCATCCTCATCTTCATCCTAATCTGCCTTGTTGACTGGCATCGGACCCCTGACTAGTTCGACCTTTAGCTCCACGCTGAGGCTCAGCGAGTGTCCTGGCAGGTCACGAGAAATGAACCACTGACAGGCGGACTGACAGGAGACAGGTGAGGTGAGGACAACATTCAAAACAAAACGACCCTCATGACAAACTTGGAAAAAAATAAATTAAAAAATCTGCGCATTTGACCGTGCGTAAAGACGGCTGTGCGTCAGGAGCGCACGGGAGAAAGACGCGTCAGGGAAGGAAAAGGACAGTGTATTTGAAACATAATGAAGTTGATCCAACATGTCCACGGCTCACCCACCTTGGTCTCACTGCTCAGCAGTTTGTACTCAGTCTCCTCCGTGTGTCCAAAGATCGTGTTCTTGATCATTCCAAACATGTCGTCTCCGTCGGGGTCGCCTCCTCCTCACTCGACGTCGTTTACTCCTTCTATCTTTAAGTCAGTTTTTTTTTTCTAACCTGGGAGTTGTGTGATGGAGACTTGGAGAGAACAAATGTGAGCGGATGTGCAGCAGAGTCCAGATGTTTGACTCTGACAGTGAGACGTGGTTCCTCCGAACACACACGGAGCAGAACTGTATCTGAAGAAGAAACTAGAGCTGCCGACTCTTCGACCCGCTGGAAAGGAAAGCACACACATCAGCCTCCACTCTGAGGAGGTGGACGCTCTGCCCCCTCCGCACCCCCTCTCCTCCTCCTCCTCCTCCTCCTCACATGTTGACGCGCTCTTGTTCCTCCTCCTTTCACTCGGAGTCTTGAAGTGTCACAGCCTGGTGAAGGGGCCATGACCCACCGACTCATTCAGGTTATATTAATATTACATGAAGTCAGGTAACGGAGTGTCCTCAAGAAGCACTAAACACGTGTTCTTATTGGTTTAGAGACAATGCACGTGATATACTGTACAATTAAAGGCACAATGCCAAACACCTGGAGAACAAGCAGGATTTTTTTATTTTGTTGTTGACTTTTTAGACTAATTTCTTCACTTCTTTACACTCCATCTTTCCTGTATTCCTAATGTGTCATTCTAATACTACGTAAGAGTATTTAGAGCTCATCATTATTGTTGTTTTATTTTTAAATGACGTTTTTTAAATTGGTTTCTTCATCTCAGATAATAAAAAATGTCGATTATGAAACGGGTCTTTAACAAGATGGATTAGGAGGGGTGAGTTTTTAATGAGGCAAGTATTAAATTATGATTTATTTCCAAGTCATTAAAATTATAGAAATGATTTGTTTTACTTAAAAACATTTTCTTTCACTAAACTGGTACTGTTTCACCGCCCACACAGCACTGAAGCAACAGAATGAAAACACAGACTCAGTCATAAGAAAAGCAAATGAGGAAAAGATGAGTGGATGGATTCATAAATCAACACATCCTGAATGTGGAAAATACAGTATGTTCGTGAAAACACACCGTGTTTAAAACATGTATTTTTCAATGGACAAATTTTGTTTAACTTTTGTTTTTATTAATTTTTGGAAAAACATGAAGGGAACAGAAGTCAAAGTAGTTTTAGTTCAATGTATTTACAGCACAAACAGTTTCTTCCTCCAGACGGTCCAATCCAGCACAAGTTTCCAGGCGTCCACTTTCATATATATATATTTTAACCATGAGTGAATTGTTGAATGGAAACCAATCAGAAGCGTCAGTAGAGTCTTGTGAATGAGTTCATAGATGTTGCACGTTTCCCCCCCGGTCCTCACTTCTCCCAGCCTTTTCCTCCTGGCTGAGTGGGCAGCCTGAGCCCCACCATTTGAGCCGCCTCTTCTGTGCTGCGCTCTCCTTTGCCGTGGTACAGGTTGTGTAGGGCCATGTGGTGCCTGGTGGATGTCAGCAAACACAGGTACGTGTTCGACACATGGTGCACCTCCTGCTGGTGACGGCAGAATCTCTCTCCTGTCACCTGTGAGCAGGGGAAAAGGTAAAGATACAGTTAGGGAATCAAATAACTTTTTTTATTTTTATTCACGTGGACTTTGGACTTGGGTGAAATACAGAGTGACAGACTTTTTTTTTTTGCTTCAGTGGTTACGGTACCTTGTAACCATCCTGGTGAGCTACGTTCTTCCAAGTATAAATAATAAAGGCTTTAAGCCTATGTGTATAGGAGACACCAAGGTCTTCATTTCAACACAAAGCTGAAGAAAGAAAGCACTTAAGATAAACAGGGGGTTAATGAAAGGAAACACTGTGATATACGATAAAAGAAACTATTTGAATAATATATATGGTTTGTAAATGCTGGATTTTTTGCCACATATTTTAAAATGATTATGTGACAATGTATGTAATGTAATTATCGTAAAAATACTTTTCCGTAACTTGGAATTTAATTAACATGTTTGTTTTCTCCTTAAATCCTATTAAGTCATGAGCTAAAAATTCAATCATTCATAGACTGCAATGAAATATGCAATATATTGCGATTTTATTGTAATGTGTATTTCAATAGTAATGGAGGCAAAGTAAACACTGGCTGATTAACTATTAATCATGTATTAATTTCACCTGTTTTTTTAACGCGTGCAGTGCGTCGAGCTAAGAGCTAATGTTTACATGTCCTTCACCGTTCGCCGTCACCTTGCGTTACACTCACAGGTCTAAACACTTATAAATGTGAAAATATTAAACTCTAATGTCAGTCTGACATATGTATGTGTCCTCGTTGTTTTCTAACGAAGACGCAGACACTGCGTGTTTTTATTTTATATTTTATATCACAAATGTCAACGGTTCCTGTCGTTAGCTCACGTTAGCAGTGTGATATAGCCTGGCTAACGTAGCCGTTGTTCGCTTGAAATAAAAACTCACCTTATTTTTCCGAAACTGCTCCATGACATAACCGTAGGCCAGGGATTCCCTGTAACTCTGTCCATGTAAAGTCCGTAACTCCTTGAGGATTCCTCTACACACTCGCAGCGGTGATGACAGCGCCGCCATGATGTGATGTGATGTTGGTATCGATTGTTGGTGCCTGGCTTCACAGGCACGCTCAGTCAAACACCGCACGGTCGATCAGAGAGCACCAGTCGACCACAGTGCGGCGGTGTGTCACGTTAAATAATGGCAACCTGGCGGTGAGGGCGGCTTCCTGCAACATTCTACAGGTAAATACAAATGTTTTTATTTTTTACACTCGCTGTCGCCACAATAAATGCGAATGAAGGTGAAGTTTTATTGTGTTTGGTCGCATATTTCTGACGTGCTCGTGGGTTTTCTTTCTGGTTTCGGCACTAATTGTTTGTTCCGTTTAGCGTGGTTTTGTGTGTATTAAGTGTATTCAGACATTGGTTTCGGCACTAATTGTTTGATCCGTTTAGCGTGGTTTTGTGTGTATTAGCCTAAACTGTTTTAGCTTAAACAACCGATTTGATGACGATTACTGTTGTTTAAATGACTAATATCTACTTTTAAAAGTTTGTACCTAGTTTTTTTTGTTTTGTTTCTGTCATTTTGAAAACATTTAAATTTAAATGTTATACACGAGGAGCTGCTGCTGTTTAAGGTGTAGTGAGTGCTCATTAATTCCATAATATATAAAAATATAAAAGATAACGTGAGATACAATTAGAATAGAGCCTTGTCCTTGTGTTGAATGGATGGACAGGTTGACAGATGAGTTCATTTGGGAGTCTCCATTGGCCATTATCGTCCCAGGTGACACCATAAGCAGTGGAAGTCTGCGGAGGTGAAGGTCGACACTGAACCGGCAGAGGAACGAAGGCCAGTAGAGGCAAGATTTGATGTATTTGTGTGTGAATGAGTGGCAGTTTGGAAGATAAAATGGGTCATAAACGATGATAAATATAAGTACCAGGAGCCGACCTTTGGGCAGAGCTCTGGGAAAAAAAAAAAAGGTCAAGAAGGAGGTGAAGAAAGAAAAGGTGGAGTCAACGTTACAGGGGTGACGTGTGACAGGAGGGTGACACGCAAGGTTAAAGAGATGGCAGTGAGACCTGCTATGATGTGTGGTTTGAAACCAGAACGGACAAGATTTGAAATGTCACATATTACAGGAAGAGTACAGGATCCAGCAGTTGGAGAGATGGAGCAGAGGGAGATAAGGTTCAGGTGGTTCAGCATGTGCTGAGTGGAGATAGCAGATGATGTGGACAAAGGATGAAGCTGGCAGACAGAAGACGGAGAGGCACACCATCAAACCGAACAATAGTCGTAATAATTAAGAGTCTGTGTCATTAATATCATATACAGCACAATGAATACAAATAAGACGTGTGTGTGTTAGTGTGTGTGTGTGTGTGTTAGTGTAGTACCCTGCAGCCTCTGCCTTTGAGAGATGTTTCTGACCATCTAATCTTTGTTTGCTTTTAGCTTTGATTTAGTCCACTTTAAAATGGTCATCTGTCACCATGGCAACACAGAGTTAAGCTCAGGACAAATGTAGAGAGAGAGAGTCAGTGAGAGAGGGAGAGAGCGAGAGACTGTTTGATTCACAGCAGCGTAGGTTTGAACCAAAAGCTCTTGAATTTCCTTTTCAAATAAACGTGGTGAAAAACAGAAACGAAGAAAATCAACGGGTGAAACCAGGATAAGAAGCCGCTGAGGTTCAACGCTGAACGATTTGGCCGTCGTACGCTACGTTATCTCTTCGTCTGCAAAAGTCTTATTAATTATCTAATTAAATTAGCAGGTGATTGCTGCCCCCCCCCCAGGGCAGGTCAGAGGTCAACTGGCCAACTCTTAACTCCTTTTGTCTCCTCCTCTAATGGAGGCGCCTGAGTCGATAGCTGACTCTAGGGGGAGCCAGTCTCTTATCAGTTTAGCACACCACTTGGGTTTCGCACATTTGTTGGAAGGCACCCCCCCCACCCCCGCCCCTCCCTCTTTCAATGAATACTAATGCAGTGAGTGGGCCCACCCCCCATCCTCCCGTCCTCACAGGGATGGGCGGGAGAGAGAGAGAGAGACACACACAGAGAGAAAGAGAGAGAGAGAGGAGAGAGAGAGTGAGCAGTTCCAGCTCCGTATCCTTCCTCATGAGGCGGCCAGTGCTTGACTAGCAGCTCCAATGCCTTTTTTTTCCTCCCACTGAGCAATATTGATGATACTGTGCCCTGCTGCTGCTGCTGCTGCTGCTGCTGCAACAATGTCTAACCTGTGTGAGTGGTGCGTGAGACCCGTCCAGAGTTGAAGCAGAGAAGAAAAGGACATCTGTGGCTCTTTGTCATCTGGATGGGAAGTCTTTTTTGGGAGGAGGGACAGAAGACAGCAGAAGGCAGCCGGGGAAGGGGAAAAACTGGCACCCGCCGTTCCCCTTCTCCACAGACAGACTGGAGACGACGGAGGCCACTGGAGTATTTGCTTTTATCTTCCGTTTTTTGTTCTTTTTTTTCCTCATCGCACTGCTGGGAGGTGCTTTACCTTTTCATTTGCTCGCTCTCTCGGTCCTCTGTCTTCTCATCTATTTCGCCATTTACCTGGTCAACAATTTCTTCTATTTATGAGCCAGACGAGGAGGGGGAGAGAGAGAGAGGCAGAGAGACAGAGAGAAAGAGAAAGAGGAGGGGGATTTTTTTTTTTTGGGCCCCTCTATCCTCTTTTTTTTTTCCTCCCCCCTTCATTCATTCAT
>NC_024323.1:12654243-12654885 GCF_000523025.1 Cynoglossus semilaevis
TTTCCCCTTCCTGCCATTCAATGCACCTTTTTTGGCCGATTCTAAAATCTAACCATAGGTAGGTCTATATAGTGTCTGTCTCAAAGTCTTTGTTTCTTTTCTGTGTATGTGAGGTGTTTTTGTGTGGGACGCACACACACACACACACACACACACACACACACACACTTGCCCACATCCAGCCCTGGCTCTCAGTTTATTTTAGCCTCATCTCGTGTCGTCGTCCCATCACTGTCACCTCTTCATACAGGATTCTTTATCTCTGTGTGTGTGTGTGTATCTGTGTGTGTGTGTGTGTTTTGTTCTCGTCCCCCAAGACCACAGTGACTCATCAAGCACCTTCTCCAGTCGTCCTCACCGTCATGGAACCACCACATCTTGACTTCCATCTCATTGTTGCACCAAAGACTCCGGCTTCATTAAAGTGTCTGAAATAATACAGCCATAATCACACACCACCGGAGGGTGAGGGTGGGGAGGGGGCGCACCACCCTTGGCCTGCCGTCATGTACATTACCCAGGTTCCCCCCCGGCTCCAAACGTTCACCACTGACACCCCGCGCTGCGTCGACTTCATCACAGCATAATAATAATAATAATAATAATGAGGTGAAGGTCAAACTGTCACAGGTTTAACTCAGG
>NC_024323.1:12654946-12655474 GCF_000523025.1 Cynoglossus semilaevis
CCCCCCCCCCCCCCTCTCTCTCTGTTGCTGCTCCGTTCCTACAGACTCACAGCACTGACACAGAATGGACTAGAACACAGTCACAGACACCATCGTCCAGGAGACTCTGCCTCCCCCCTTTTGTCTCCCACCATAATCCTCACTCGTTTTCTCCTCTTTTTTTCCCCCCCTTCTTTAAGCCTCATACGTCATTCATCGCCTCGTCTCTCATCTGGTTTTTATTTTTTGTCCCTCTCTTCATCCTCCGTCCATCGACGCGCTCATTGATTTATTCCATTTTCCATTTCTGCTCCCGTTTCTCGTCGTTCATCATCTGAGGAGAACGTCCTGTCCCGTCGGTTTACATGTTGTCACGCTCACACGGACGCCTGGTCCCAGATCAGTGACTGACACTGACCGGTGTCGCTCTGAGGCTCAGAGTTCTCAGCAGCTTCACTCAAGTCTTGTCTTTGTTCGTCTCAACGTTGGGACGTTTGACTTTTGAGCTCCGTCGTCTTTGGATACTTGGCTCTTCTGCCCTGGAGTTAC
>NC_024323.1:12655484-12661150 GCF_000523025.1 Cynoglossus semilaevis
CTAACGACAAATATATATTTAACCACAATCAAATCCTCTATTCCAAATTTGGGACGTTTTTTAACCCCTCGTTTTCTTAATGGACTGAATTGAAATATTTACTTCACGCTGGGATTCACTGACCTGGATTAAAGACTCAAACAACACCTTTGACTCGTAGTTGATTGACTCCCAGAAATGATTAACTCTCTGTAGTTCTTACTGTTAAGTGTTAATTTGGTGAGTACGCTGCTTTGGATCCGTTCACAACCTTAATGTTGCATGAGTGCAGACGAAATATTCAGCCTCATATGTTTGGATCATGTGTGTGTGTTTATGTGTGTGTTTATGTGTGTGTTTATGCTCACTCACTCACTCACTCCGTCTCATGAACTTCACGTACCTTCACATGTACTTTGTCGTACATAAATCAACTTAGTTCTCACCTCTTTTTTTTTTTTTTATATAAATCAACTTAGTTCTCACCTCTTTCTTTTTTTTTTGTTTTTTAAAGCTAGCGTAAGCCCACTTCAGTGTAGCCTCCTTCAGCCAATCACCTGCTCCGTGCTCCTCCATGCTCTGATTTAATGCAGTGGAGAGTGTGAGTGTGTGAGAGAGAGAGAGAGGGACAGAAAGAGGGAGAGAGAGGAATATATGTGTAGATCAATAAAGTAATCTACATGAGGAGACTCACTACATCACTCTTTTCTCCGTGTAATTATTTTTATCTGTCATTCTTTTTTTTCTTTGTTGTTTTTTTTTTTTTTCTCTCGTTCAGAGCTGACGCCGTGGCTCAGCTGATTGTTGGAAGTGCTGGAATTAAATTTGAGCCGGTGTCGGCAGCAACATACACACTCCCAGAGTCTCTCACCTCACCTTCTCTCTCTCTCTCTCTCTCTCTCGCCCTCTTACACGTGGACACTTTGTCCGTCCATCCATCACAGCTGCGGCAGCAGTTGACCCCTTTTCTCTGATTAACTTTGGAATCATTCAGCTGACAGCAGGGTGAGCTGATACAGTGTGTGTGTGTGTGTGTGTGTGTCAAGGTTACGGCTCCATACCTGTGAAATCCACCTGGGACCTGCACTCCCAACCCGGGCCCATTACCCATTCTGCTGGCTGCTGCAGCTGGCTCACATGTGACCCCTGTAGGCCGTCTGTCAGAGCTGCCACAGCAAAATGGAGGTCTCCAGTGGAGACTGTGTGTGACGAGCCGCTCTCTGTGATGATGACAGTCACAGCGTGTCAGTCAGTTTCTGTGCAGAGGTGACCACGCTGTTCTGAACGGTTGTGTGGCGAGGTGGAGAGGTCGAGAGGTCGAGAGGTCAAGGGTTGAGTGTCATCTGCGTCGCGAGACAATTTGCGTTCGAATGTCTGAGAAAGTTTCAAACCAGGAGACTCGATGGTTCACCAGTGTGTGTGTGTGTGTGTGTGTAGCATCCTATCAGTTCGATGGTTTCACAGATGGTTCGATGCCAGGGGCCTACGAGGATACGAGCTCTGACTGGAGTCTTTAAACAGAGATTAGACGTTTTCATTGGCCGGGATTTTTGCTGTTGCCGTTGTTAAAGTTGCCAGACGAGCAGACAGCAGGGGGCGCAGGAGATCAGTGCTCCTGCTCCTATCAGACAACAGTACAAGTCAGAGGTGTGGACTCGAGTCACATGACTTGGACTCAAGTCGTCAATTTGATGACTTTAGACTCGACTTGACAAAATGTAAGGAGACTTTCAACTCGACCTGGACTTTAACATCAATGACTCGTGACTGCACTTGGACTTGAGCCCTTTGACTCGACAAGACTTGATACTTTCTCCAAAACCCAAAGTGTTCTGTGTAAATATATTATTTTGTTGGACTCGAAACAGAAACGTAAGGACTTGGGACTTGACTTGACACTTTTTAGTCTTGACTTGAGACTGGACTCGGACTTGAGTGCAAAGACTTGAGACTTACTTATGACTTATGACTCTGGTACAAGTCCAGTGTCTGTGTCTGGACGCTGCCTGTGCCGTAAAGAAACGGGGCAGTAACACTCGTTAGACGTTACATCTTCAGCTAACTCGTTACTAACTCCAGTCGTCGTCCAGGGTTAGGGCTGAATTCCTCAGCATCGTTTTCTGTGTGTGTGAGAGTGTGTGTGTGTGTGTGTGTGTGTGTGTGTGTGGGTGGGTGTGTGTGTGTCAGAAGTCAAACTCACAGATGAGTTTTTAAGCTCATGAAAATCCACAGTGTGGCGCGAGTTAACACTGAACTCCTCAGACTCACATTACGTGTGACGCCCGCTGACAACCTCATCCATCATCCTGTTAAATGAGCTCCATCCAAGGCTGCCGACGTTCTGCCGACGTTCTGCCGACGTTCTGCATCCAGCCACACCATTAGAGCGCATATATATGTAGGACGTCTTTAAAAAAAAAAAAATCTCTCTCCGTTATTGGCAGCATATCAGCTTCAAGCCAACAGAATATGGGTCATGATCTAATATAAAAAAAAAAAGCTCCTCAATAATTCATCTGGGCTGATTAAGAGGGCCGGCGTCGATGCAGACAGTGTCCAGGAGGGGCAGCGTGTGTGTGTGTGTGTGTGTGTTTATGTGTGTGTATGGAGACATTTAAGGCCCTTTGTGGGATTAGCGCGAGCCGAGGAACACGCTGAAAAGAGACGGCGGCGTTTCAAGTGAGCGGCGTCGTCCGGCTTTGATGTTTTAATCGACTCCACGTTCAACCCTCTCTGTTTCATGTGTCCACTGTGAAGTGGCTGCTGGTCATGTGATCACCTTGGCCCCGTCATTACGTGTGTGTGTGTGTGTGTGTGTGTGTGTGTGAGGCCCGTGGAGCTATTAAATATGAACAGAACAATCTGCTGCCCCACAGAGGCTGCTTTAATATTCATCGACATATTTCAATTAATCATTTATTTATCTACAGCCAGGCCCTCTCTCTCTCTCTCTCTCTCTCTCTCTCTCTCGTTTGTGAACAACATACACAGAATGACCTGTTGTTCAAACCAGTGATTCTCAACCTCTGTGCCGTGGCCCACTAGTGAGCCGTGGAAAATGATCCGATTTCACTTTATTTGGGCTGAAAACTATTATTTATTTATTGATTATTTTTTAGCATAGAAGGAAGAGCAATTAAATCCTCTCCTGCTAGGTGGCAGCAGATGGCTATGAAAAACTAAAAAAAAAGAAAAACTCTGATCTGTTGAAGAAGATCTTTGTGTCTTTCTTCAATTCCTGCCGATAGATCAGCATTTTCTCCAAATAAACAGGGTGAGAATTTAGTCAATTATCATTTTAAACATTTTAGAGGATTATTATCTTTTATGACATATATTTTCTGTTTGGTGGTGTGCTGTGTGGGAGTGGCTCAAAAAGAAAAAAAAAAGGGTTGAGAAACACTGGTTCAAACACCAGGATTAGCAGAAGGTTCTTTGACGGTTTGTTGGGAATGAAAGCCCAGATATCTGAAGAAAATGTTTTATTTATCAAATTGTACTTGATTCTTTAGCGCAGGAACACACACACACACGCTGACACACACACGCTGACACACACAGAGGTTATGAAAGGGAGATGCAGGATTGAGTTAAAGGGATTAGGAATGGCCACATTGTTTTCTTGGGTGGAACAGACGCAGATTTGGAAGATAAACAGTCACAGTGAGGGCTGCACGTAGATGACGACGGTTAAGCCCTCAGTTAATCACGTCTTATTCATTCTCAGAGAAATCACCGTACAGTCGTCGAGTCACAACCGCCTGTGATCTGCTGCTAACACCCCCCCGTCCTCACCCCCGTCCTCACCCCCGTCCTCACCCTCTTCTCCCTGTGCTGTCACAGACTGGACGACGCCGATCTCCTCTCTGGACGCTCGGACGTGAAGCTGCTCCCGTGGAGCTCCGTGACCTCCGTGACCTCCGACCCTCCTGACCAGGCCAGGATTTTTACCTAAATCTGCTGTGAGTTCCTGCTGCCCAGCTCCACCCGTGCACCGTCAGTCACGACGGGATTATCCAGACACACTTTTTATTTTAATTTTTTTTAATCTCATTTCTTTTTTCTTTTTTTTTTCTGAACATCTGGATTTAAGGTGGCGACGTTTAATTGGACTGATCACTCAGACGAGCGTGCACTTTATGTGATAAAGTACGGCAGCTCGGAGTAAACAAACACCTGGAACTGATAAAGGGACGGTTTACCTCCACCGCCACCTTCTCCGCCTATTAGAGTTAATTAAAGTCATCTTTTAATTAATTAGCTGATGCTACAGACAGGTGTTATTATTCCAGCTGGTTGGACAAAAAAAAAAAAATACACTCTCCTCCAAATTTGGAATCATGTTTTTTTTTTTTCTCTGGCATATGTGGACAACAGAAGGAGGATTTCAATACGTGTTTTTTCTAGAATTATTTTTAAATCTGCTCAATATTGTGAGAATTATACAGATGATTCAGGTCCTGGGAGTAAATATTATATATATTTACGAGGTATGACAATTGTCATAAATGTCTGCTGCACCACTCTGGTGTCTGTGTCCTGGAAAAGTCCTGGAAAAGTCCTGGAAAAATCCCTGGAAAAGTCCCTTTTAAAAGGGCCTGAAAAGTATTTGAATTGATCTGGAGGTCAAGTTCACAGACTGTAAAAAAAAAAAAAAAGAAATTAACGTAACCATGATGTTAGTTATAAGTCTGGATGATCCTGTTTAGAGGAAATTTGATGATAAATCAGGATTGGAGTTTAAATTTTGATTGGACGACAAAGTTAAAGGCTGGAGACGAGCACCTTTCTGTCGATGCCCGGGTTTTTTTGCTGACCACGTTGATGTGCAGCGGTCAGTGTTGGTGTCGTACAGCAGGAAGGTCGCTGGTTTGAACTTCCTGTATGGAGTTTACATGTTCTGCCCAATTAGTTTAAATTGTGGAGGTTTATGTTAATTGTTTTTTTTTTTAACCTGATTGAGACCTGGCTGTTTCTGTCCCGTTAACGTCTGCTCTTGTCTGTCCCATGCCGTCCTCAGGTTAGCCTCCCTCAGTCTGAGGCTATGAAAGGGAGAGAGGAGTCCCAGGCTGCACCATCATGCTACGTCTGAGCCGCTGGGATGAGACTTTGGCTGGCAAAACACAAGGTAAGACAACGGCACGAGGCGGCGTCACCGCTGAAGCTGCTCTTTACCTTCACTGTGAAGAACTGCTGAAACAAGCTGCCTTATCTCACCTGTGTGTGTGTGTGTGTGTGTGCGTTAGCTGCCTCGCGTGTCGTTCCTAAAGCTCAGTGATGGATGGTCTGAAACTTCTGGAAGGTTTTTTTTTTTTTTTTTGCTGTGTCTGGCGTCAGCTGTACTTAAAGGTCAGGGTAGCGGTTCAAGGAGGAGTCTGTCCACAAACGCTCTAATCCTGGCTTTTTTAGCACCGTGTGCTTCTTTGATCAGCGGCCCACGTTGGACACGACCCAGCCCGCATTGACTATTGGCTTCATTTGCATGACTGCACCAGCATCGATCAGGCAATTAAAGGATTTGTGATGTGAGATCTTTTTGATACAGTAGCAGTTGGTGTGTGTGTGTGTGTGGACATGTGTGTGTATATACACTGGTATTCATTATGTTGTGGAGACAACATAAAATTGAATCTTAGAATCAGTGGTGGCATTAGAAGCTTTTAAAAGTATTGATATATATATATATA
>NC_024323.1:12661335-12663798 GCF_000523025.1 Cynoglossus semilaevis
TGCTCTATTAATCAGCCCTGACGTTTAAGAGACTCGGCCTCGGTGCAGAGGAGCAGGAGTGAGGAGCTACATTTTTTTTCTGGACAGCCCACAGCGGTTGTTGGGCTGCACACTATGTGAGCACACTGCAAATGCTGCCGTTACAGAGTGACTCCTGTTACAGGGAGCCACCAGCCTCCGCCCGCAGCAGAGCGGCAGCGGCGCTGCCTCGTAATCAAACGCCTCGGCCTCGGCCTCGGCCTCAGCCTCAGCCTCAGCCTCAGCCTCAGCAATAGCCTCAGCATCAGCCTCAGCCTCAGCCTCAGCCTCAGCAGCCTCAGCAGCCTCAGCAGCCTCAGCCTCAGCCTCAGCCTCAGCCTCAGCCTCAGCCTCAGCAATAGCCTCAGCATCAGCCTCAGCCTCAGCCTCAGCCTCAGCAATAGCCTCAGCATCAGCCTCAGCCTCAGCCTCAGCCTCAGCCTCAGCAGCCTCAGCAGCCTCAGCAGCCTCAGCCTCAGCCTCAGCCTCAGCTTGGCCTTCTGTCGTTAGCTGAAAGTCGCACGCTGACGCTGCAGATCGCCTGCTGTCGCCTTACGTCATTCAACGTTACATCAATTAGCGGCCGCGGCGAACATCTCATCAACATCGCGACTTCGCCTTCTTTGAGAAAAGAGCTCTGTTTTTGGGCTTCCTGTAATTAACTCCTGGCGTGTTTCCTGCTGGTGCTGGTGAAACCCCCCCGACTGGAGTCGTGGGTTTATATGAGGACGTGGTGGAGTCATGCCTCGTCTCAGTTCATTATTTTATTTTTTATTTTTTTAAAGCCTTATCTCCGCCCCTGTGTCCTGAACCTAAATGGAAATGTGGACCAGGAGCTTCAGCTTCATTGATTCAGTCCAACATGGCGGTTAATTCACACCTAATTACCAGCAGGGCCTTATTTCAACTCTGCGTCATCATTCATGCTTCATGCACAAAACTCCCGGCGATAAACGACGAAAAGGAAAAAAAAAAAAAAAAAAAAAAAAAAAATTTTTTTCCTTCCTTGAAAAAGGGGGGGAAAAAATTCAAAACAAGGTTTTTTTGTTTTTAAGTATGCTTCATGCACAAAACTCCCGGCGATAAACGACGAAAAGGAAAAAAAAAAAAAAAAAAAAAACGAAAATAAAATATTTTCTCCTTCCTGATAATGAGCAGGAAGTAATTCACAGCAGACGTTCTTTGTATTGAAGTCTCTTGTGTACATTCTGTCTCTGTTTCCCTTTAGCTAAATAGGACAAGATGCTAATGAGCTTTTTTGGAGTGGGAAAAAAAAGAAGAAAAAAAAAGAAGCAGAGATTTTACTGTTATTTTTTTTGTTAAACTACAGTTAAAGAGAAGTGTGTTTTTTTTTCAGGACTGTAGGAGTTTGAGGAGTTTTTAATAGAAGGAGGAGACGTGAAGGAGCGGAAGTGAAGTGTTTGTTCTTTGGTTTCTGAGGGAAACGTGTGTTTGCTGCGTGGTTTTAATTTCATGCTTTTTTTGTGTAAAACTTGACTACGATGTGTGGAAGTCCAGAAAAGTCAACGTTGTTTAAAGGAACTTCAACACGACTCGTTTCTCTTGGTGATAAACTCCAATCACAGTCCGTTGGGCTCTGACGATCCTGGCGTTCAATTATCCCGCTGTAATTGCGTCGACATGTCAGACGTGGCGTGCCAGGCGATCGCCGCGCGGCCTGTTATTTATCTGCGGTTGATGCTAATGGCTTTATACACTGAGAGCCGGTAACGTCTCCTGTTTTAGCCCGACCTGAACACACAGGAAACAAACTCGTACCTGTACGACCAACAAGGTCAGTCTGTCAGAGGTGTTGAGACTGAGAGTTGATCTGATCTGATGTTGATCGATTTTAAATGAACAAATTGAATTAATTTCTACAATATTTCATACATAAACAAATCTCAGTGATTCACATGTTCCTCCTCGTCTTCTTTGGACTTTCGCTCCATGAAACCTGAGCTGGAGAATCAATGAAAGCTAATGTTTGAGCTCCACGCTCCAAACGCCTGTTTGTGGTGATGTAACGGTCAGCGGTCAGTGTCGTGGTCAGTAGCGTGGTCAGTGAACGACCGCTGAGTGTGAGTGGATCTGCTGACACCCCCCGCACGTGACGCTCGTCCTCTGGCTCCGTCACGGCCGGCGCTCAGCTCCCTTCGTCGGCAGCTGATGCTCCGCTGCGGTCCGCCCGACTCTGAGCCTCAGTTTGAGCCACGGCCTCAGTTTGAGCCACGGCCTCAGTTTGAGCCACGGCCCGTCCTTGTGACTCTGTTTTCTAGTAGATAATATTAAAAGTTATTGATTGGCTTGTGTTGGGAACAAAAATGCCCAGCAGGAGCTGAGGAGGAGCTGATGTCTCCCTGAGGGACCTCATTCGCCTTCTGTCAGGAGCAGTGATATGTGGCAGCTCGGCTGCAGAGGGAGAGGGGGGGAGGCAGCGGGGGG
>NC_024323.1:12663804-12668715 GCF_000523025.1 Cynoglossus semilaevis
GTGAAGAGGAGAGCGATGCAGTAAAACAGATGAGCTGGGAGAATGTGCTGCACAAACCTAATAGGTTTGTCAACGTCGCGGCGTTTGACCTCGATCCACCTGCGCACCGCGCTGCAGCTCCCGTGCAGCGGTTTGACCCCATCGCTGCCCTCGCTCAATCGTTCCTGTTGGCCACTCCCATTGATTTCTGGGAATCCAGAACCCGGGTCCCTAAACCGGCGACAACCGCGTGAGTGGCAGCGTAAAAAAAAAAAAAAAAAATCATCCACTGGTGTGAACTGTGCGC
This sequence comes from Cynoglossus semilaevis, assembly GCF_000523025.1. Classification (NCBI taxonomy): domain Eukaryota; kingdom Metazoa; phylum Chordata; class Actinopteri; order Pleuronectiformes; family Cynoglossidae; genus Cynoglossus; species Cynoglossus semilaevis. The sequence goes on from NC_024323.1 coordinate 12,664,091, forward strand.
AGGAGAGTTCCAACTCAGGGATTGACGGGGGATCAATTCCCAGACGCTGTCATTTGTGTCACTGTCGCTGCTCACGGAACGGGCTGGAATAAGTTATGGATTAACTTTAGTTGTCACTGCAACACACACACACAGACACACACACAAGGTTTCTAAAGGGAACTGACAAACTAATATATCCTAAATGAATATAAAGCACTAGGACTGTACGATGGCGGCGCTAGCTTGTTGGTGCTTTCATTATTTTTTTTTGGGAAAAAATATTTTTTGACACATCCCATGCAGCTGATGGCTGGATTCGAACTTGCAGTCTCTTTCCCACTAGACCACAGGTCGACCTCTGACATACAGCACGACGTAGGGAACATCGTCACGTTTTCGTGAAAACATCTTTAAAAATGTCAACATTTGTCTTAGATCTTCTCGACTTTGCCTCAAAAGTACTGCATAGATATAGCTTCACATGTACTTGAAGTACTTTGACTGTACTTCATGACTTCATTAATAACAATATTAAATGCAAAAACTTGAGAGCAGGGACTCTCAAAGTCCGGCCCGGGGGCCAACTGTGGTCCACAGCCTCTGTCGTAAAATGACGCGAAACGGAGATTTTTTTTTAAAATTAATTTCATGTTTTCAGATAAAGTCAGGCAGAATAGTTGGTCCTCACACATTTTAGGATTTGTTTGCTAATCAAGTCATCGTGTCTGATGTTTGGTGGAACGAAGAACTCCTCAGACCGACTGGACTCTGGTCGACGTCTCGTCGTCGCTGGTTCTTATTTGTGTGAATCTGTGGACGAATCAAAGGAGACGTGTGTGTTTGTTGTGTTGTTGAATGATGCAGCCCTGACTTGGCTGATAATGTTGTGGCGCTGAAGCACATCTGGGAAGACGTTTGAGTCGTATAATTAGATTCTGCTGACAGCGGTCGGCTCTATTTATAAAAAACAAACAAAAAAACAAAAAAAAACCTCTTTCGATGGAATCACGTCATTCTTTCTGCTGTTGTTTGTTTGAAGTTTTCGTGTGTGGTGTAATTGATGCGGCTCCAGCCACGGTGTCTGCATGTTCATTACTTAGCGCAGCCTGGTGGCCGTGATGCATAAATGGATTATTCCACGGGACGTGTGTGTGTGTGTGTGTGTGTGTGTGTGTGTGTCATTTAAAACAGGGCAGGATTCTGTGACTGAGGCACCAGCATGAGTGTGTGGTAGGTCAGCACGTGTGTGTGTGAGTGAGTGTGTGAGTGAGTGAGCCAGACCATCACACTCACACACCAGCTGGAGTGACAGAGGATGGGAGGGCACAGAGGAACACACACACACTCACACTCACACACACACACTCTCTCAGTGAAGTCTTCCCCCCCCCCAGTGAGTCGTTGATAATAAATGCAGTCAGACGCCGCGTGCTTTTCATTTTCCCTCCGCTGCAGCTCTGACCCTGACTCCTCTGATGATCTGGCCGCTGTAATTACTCCTGACTTCCTTCCCCCCCCCCCCCCCCCCCCCCCCCCCCCCCCCCCTCCTTCACATCCTCTGTTTTTCTTTTTCTTTTCTTTAGTGATTCCGTTCCGTTCTGGTCGGTGATTTAAACGCAGCAGCTGACGTGAGCTTTACATTACTGTCACATCGACACCCGTTTCATCAGCACCGCTTAAATTTGCAGCACTGGCCCTTTTCCAGAGGCTTTTACCTCTGTAGCCAAAATCTATACCTCCCTCCGTCCCTTCGTCCGTCCGTCCGTCCTCCTCTGATACTGAGACTCCCAAATGAAGGGTTTTAAAATAAATCTGTTGTAAACGAGGTGAAAGGCTGACATCGTTCATCAGCTACGATAGCGTCCGCTAAAGTTTGTCTAAGTCAAAGACAGAGTTTGTTGAACGAAATCATTAACGAGGCCGTGAAAAAAAAAAAGGATTTACATTTGGAATCAGATAAATGACAGAGAAGCTGTGGATTAATCTGAAATAATCATGATTAATCAGTGATAATGAATCCAAGTTAATCATGATTAATTTGGATTCATCCACAGCTAACCTGTGATTTATTTTGAGTTTGATTAATCATCATTAATTTTGATCAAATGAGGTGAATCAACACTCCTAAATATGACCATTTATTTTTCCGTCTGTTGCTGAAACAGAAAAACAAATAACAATCGACAATTTGCCGACATTTTTTTTAGTGTGAAATAAAATTTCACCCAAAATAAAACAACCCAAAAACACAAACTTAAATTAAGTTAAAAAATTAAGGTCTTTTTGATGTAGATTTCACTACAGAGTCACACACTCACAGCAGTGTCACACACCTCAGTGTCACACACCAGATCTCCCGTCCTCCTCCCACTGTGTCCCGTGTCCACCCTGTCTCCTCCGTCCGTCCGCGGTGGACGAACACTCCACCCTGGTGGACGGGGCCGGGAGCGTGTCCTCCATAAATCTAGATGTTGTAAAGCTACTTTTTAATTAAAACTGTGAATCAGTCTGCCCTGATTATGAATTGTTCTCGGCTGCCACTAAATAAAATATACAAGGCTCTCACCCCTTCTCCCCCCCACTGACACTCTCTGCCGACTCCCCCCTCCTCCCCCTCCTCCTCCTCCTCTTCTCTCCTGCTTGTTGCCCGCTGCTTAATTTTCCAGCAGAAATTGAGATTGTCCACAGTGGACCTTGGCCGTGCTGGCAGCGTAGTGAAACAGTGGAGGAGTCGAGCGCCCGCATAAATATAATAACTTTATACAGAGGCTGTGGCACCGCTCGGTTCAACGGCGTTATATCAGAGAAAAAGGCCACGAGGATTCAAACTCTCCACTCAGGCCACCGCGTTGGGATGGGAACGGCAGAAAGCACTTGATGTTGGCTGAAGGAGATGAACAGTGAAAAAAATGGCTCCTGGTTTTTTCTGCAGCTCAGCTGTCAGTAGACGAGTTTTATTTTCTACTACTATCAAAAGAAACAAACACAACTCAACTCCATGAATAAATTCATATGCAAAACAGGAGAGCCTTAAGAGCTTCTCTTAGGACGACCGTCGGGTCTGAGCTGAACATCTTGTCTCCTTCAAGGCGTCCCATTGCTAATTCATGACCTTTGCGTGTCTCGCGAGCGCAACTGACACCGTCCCTGGGACGGAGAGGAATGAGCCGGGTCTCAGCGGAGCGCAACTTAGTCAAACAGAGCGCCACGGTGGGGATGGAACAGAGATGATGCTGCTGCTGCTGCTGCTGCTGCTGCTGCTGGTCCCCCTCCTCTTTCTCCTCCTCAGAGGTGATTCCAGTGCCCGGGTGCAGGGGTGAAGTGCTCGCCACGTTTCGGTCTCACGGCTCTGCACAAACAAACTCATGAATGATAATGCTTTGCTAATTGAAGCCACTGGAGCGATTCACTCTGATGACTGTGCCGCCACAAATGGAGTCCTCCTGGTCGTCATGGCGACAGGTGCAGAGAGGCTTGTGGATGTGTTGTACTGGCCGGAGCCGGAGTCAGATCGCGGCGTTGAATGCGTGCCCTGTCGTCAGTGTGGTTTAATTGGCCTGTATTAATATTAAGGAGTCATTAGTTCTGCTCTGGAATCATATGGATTATAGTGTTACACGTGAATGTAGGCCAGTGGAGATAATTAATTAATTAATTAATTAATTTTTATTTTTTTTATTTTTATTTTTTAATTCTACCAGCAGCTTATTAACATCACTTTCAAAGAACCAGCTAACACGTTAGCATTTTGGTAGCACTGTGTAGCACCAAACACTTCTTACTGTGTGGTGGTGGTTATTTAACAGCACAGCCAATGAAACGACCCATCATACACCATCACACAAACCTGCATTTACACCTGGTCCACACCAGGGACGAGCTGTGTACCAGAGCTGCACCAGACTGACACCAGTCTTTATTTATGGGCTGCTCTTTGTTCATCTGGGACCTGGGATTTATTTGCACTGACAAACACTTTTAATGTTGTGAATTAACGACTCTGTGTTTCATCACTGGAGAAACATCTCAGTGATTAGGAACAAAAATATGACCTTTTCTCACAGCGGTGTCTCTAGCTGACAGTCGGATTGGGTTAAGGGACAACCTGCACCGACGTACACTAGCTGACCGACGTACAGTGGCCGACTGACGTACACTGGTCGACCGACGTACACTAGCTGATCGATGTAGAGTGGTCGACTGACATACAATGGTCGACTGACGTACAGTGGTTGACTGACGTACAGTGGTCGACTGACGTACAGTGGTCGACTGACGTACAGTGGTCGACTGATATCGTTGAGCCTATAGTATCGCAGCGTATCACAATATATTGCGTCATTGCGTCTGTATTGTGATACGTATCGTATCGCCACGTTCTTGCCGATACACATCCCTGGTTAATATCATTACTTTTTGGGTTGTAGTATTCTGGTACCTGTCGTTGTACTTTGAACTGGTCTGTTGATCTTTCGACCACACGTGACTCTTAGACTCTCAGGACGAAACGTTCCCGGGGGTTTGATCCCGACGTCTCTGTAGGAAGCGTCGTCTGTGCTGCAGACAGCTTGAGCAAGACAATTATGATGATGGTGCAAAAGATGACCCCCCCCCCTCCTCCACCCTCCCCCTAATCTCCCCCT
>NC_024323.1:12669493-12671407 GCF_000523025.1 Cynoglossus semilaevis
GGGATTTTTGGGGGGTTTATGTGGGGGAAAAAAAAAAAAAAAAACCCCCGACAATGAAACACATTTGACGTGATTACGGCGCAGTTATTGGCAGGTGGCTCGCTCGGTGCGCTGCACTCCACTGCCGTCCTCCAGCTTTAGGTTTTTTCAGCAGACAATGCAGTCTGCTGCATCACTGCACACACAAACACCTCCTGCCTCACACTCCGTGACTCACGGACTGGAGCTCTGATGCTGAGGCAGGACGGGCGAGCTGAGGGGAGGCAGCGCAGGGATAAAAATAAGGCGGTAAGAACGCCGAGGGAGGGAGATGTAAGGCTGGAGAAGAAGAAGGAGAAGAAGAAGGAGAAGAAGGAGAAGAAGAAGGAGATGAAGAAGAACAAGGAAGAGGAGGAGAAGAAGAAGAAGGAGAAGGTGGAGAAGGAGAAGGAGGAGAAGAAGAAGGAGATGAAGAAGAAAGAGAAGAACAAGAAGAAGAAGGAGATGAAGAAGAAGGAGAAGACCAGGAAGAAGAAGGAGAAGAAGAAGAAGGAGAAGAAGGAGAACAAGAAGGAGAAGGAGAAGAAGAAGAAGAAGATGAAGAAGAAGAAGAAGGAGAAGAAAAAGAAGAAGAAGAAGAAGAAGAAGAAGATGAAGAAGAAGGAGAAGAAGAAGAAGGAGAAGAAGAAGAAGGAGAAGAAGGAGAAGAAGAAGGAGATGAAGAAGAAAGAGAAGAACAAGAAGAAGAAGGAGATGAAGAAGAAGGAGAAGAACAAGAAGAAGAAGGAGAAGAAGAAGAAGGAGAAGAAGAAGAACAAGAAGAAGAAGAAGAAGATGATGATGAAGAAGAAGAAGAAGAAGGAGAACAAGAAGAAGATGAAGAAGAAGAAGGAGAAGAAGATGATGAAGAAGAGTAGGGTGAAGACAGAGAGAGGGGAGGATCCTGGTGACGAGGCAACAAATCATGGTGGAGATTAAACGTCTGTCGAAGATGTGAGCAAACACAAACGTGTCCCAGAGAGAGATCCTCCAGACCGAGCGTTTATCTCCCTGAATGTTGTCAAAACACATTTGTCAATCTGAAGTTTTTGGAGAACTGATATGCAGAAGAAAAAGTGTCTGCTAGGAGACGGACGACGGTTAGGAACGAACACCGAGCCGATTCACACACACATCTGGAATTAGAAAGTAGAAAGTTTCTTCTTCTGCTCCGTCTTAACCTCGTGGTGTGAGTCGTGTGCTCGGACCAACAGGCTGATTATCCAGTATCGCTGCGTCTGGGTCAGAAATCCACTGTCGAAATCATGGAATGAGATTATTTGTCATTTGTAGAGATTTGGCCTCATAATCCCACAAAGTTACAACCATGTCCTAATCTCACCAGATCTAAACATTTGAACAAGGACATGAAAAATACAGTCACTGGTGTCTGTTCATCAAAAGTCCAAAACAGAGGTCATCAACAAGGGGTTCGTGGCCCGTACAGGGTCGTAAGAAGTACTGCAGGGGGTCGTGACATCATAGTCTGATCAGACACTTTAAAATTTTAAAATATACAGATCAAAGACTCCTGCTGCGGGACATATACTGTATTTTCTCTACAAACGACTTAAAGATGACCACGCGGGACGACGAGGTTCCAAACCCACATTATTAAAATGGCAGCTGAACTAAATAAGAGCGAAGTTTGATTTAATATGATTCCAAATCGATGCTCAGCTCCAGACGGGGCTTCAAGAGCATTTTGTTCTTCTGCCAGACGCGGTTGGAAAATAAAGTATTGACCTGCGGACGGGGACTCTGTCTCCGCCGCGGACGCCGCCGCTGCTGCAGAGGAAGACGGACAGAGGTTCGATATCAGCGTCAACGTTGGCCAAAAATGATCCACACTGAGGGTCGGGAGTTCAGTTTGGTCAGTGTTCTGTACGGATGCTG
>NC_024323.1:12671622-12673125 GCF_000523025.1 Cynoglossus semilaevis
GCAGGGCTGCGGACGACCCACTGTAGGTTGCACATGTTCAGTCAAACACACACACACACAGAAGCAGAGCTTATAAATACAGTTGTGTGCAGAGGCGTAATCATAGACCTCATGCTCAGCCCCCCCCCCCCCCCCTCCCCCCCCCCGCCACTTTCCTCTGCCATAATTATTCCAGTTATAGCCAACGTCTAAGGCTGAACGTCCACGTCTGTCAAATTACACATAATTTCCCTCAGTGCTGTGTTCAACATGTGCAGGAACAACTTTCCAAAGTATAAAAAAAACTTATTCTAGAGAACACAAAAAACAAACAAAATAAAAAAACAAAAGTTACAGTTTTGAGTTTTCACTCAGCCCGTCCTCTGGATCTGATCCACCATTTTCTTGTAGACCACGAAAAAAAACAAAAATCAAGTTTTTAAATTTATTTCTCTGTTTATTTTCTTATGATGAAAACATCCAGAAAATTGTTAAAAATTAGACGAGGACGGGGACGTAACAACCGTATTTCCACCTCCTCGTTTTTCGTGTTGCGCAGCTGTGAGCTTCTCGTTGTGACACCAAACCCCCCTCCACCCTCTCCACCCCCTCAATTAAGAGGCGAAACAAAGATACTGCAGCATCACGGCTGACTGAGCGAGTTAAGATAACGTTGGCGCTCCGTACGCGGGTGGAAGACGTATGGGCCGCTCGTCCTCCCGCTCCGTCTCGGAGAGTCGTCTTTCTAAATATCAAACCAGGCGGTTAATATGAAAAATTGTCGTTCTCCTTTTGTCCTTTCAGTTTTCATGCAAATAACACCATCGACCACCGTGACACTCAGCGCGTAACGAGAGGAGGCCGAGCGGAGAGCGAGATAAGGAGGGAGAATTTATCTGAAGTGTTGTTAAATATAGAAAAGGACAGAGAGATTAATCAGATAAATAGAGGCGAATAAAGATCAAGGAGTGAGCGAGGAGTGTGTGATCAAGTGTGGACACTAGGGGGCCAAGAAAATATCGATGCACTGAAATATCGAGATACTTCCTTTTCACGATAGTTTATCGATATTCTACTGTTGTTCTATATATTCACAGAGTTGGTTCATTTTTGTGTTGCATTTCCACCTCTGACCACTAGTTGATTGTAGAGGAAATGCATATATTTGCATGTATTTGAGTCAAAATATCTTGTTTTTTCTTTATTGAATTATTTAACAAAAACTCAATATATTGTCGCACCTATGGTATCGCAATATATCGAGTCGCCGCCCCCTTGTGGTACGTATTGAATCGACAGATTCTTGCCACGACACTCCCCCTACTGGACATAACTGTCAATGTTGGATTGGTCTTGTACCCAGATCAGTTTTGGGTCTGGTGAGGAGGCTGGTTAATGTCTGCACCAGAACATCATGTACAGACACGGGTCCAAACACACACACACACACACACACACACACACACACACACACACCCCCACAGCACGCCGCACAGCCCGGCCGCAAGAATATTTAACAAGCGC
>NC_024323.1:12674335-12676543 GCF_000523025.1 Cynoglossus semilaevis
GCATCTGTGGAGTAACAATCGTAACCAGGCGGGGGAGGGCGGAGGGAGGGAGGGGTGAGAAATGCACTCACTCCAACTCTGCTGTGTCAGTGGAATTCTTATGACTTCATGGTTTCAAGATTTACCTTCATATTTTGTTGAACTGTGGACGGGGAAAAAAAAACATTCACGCACTTCGCACAGAACGTATGTAGCAATTAATGCTAATATATTAGCTGAAATAATCAACATGTTGTCATAGCCCTGGCTCAGAGAGCAAGACAAAAATGGGAGACCACACACTTTTAAGTAACTTAAAACAAAAATATTTATTTTCTAACCAAATATCACAAACCTATGTATGTGTATATATATACACATATGTATATATATGTGTATATATATACAGTATATATAGTGTATATACATATATACACATATAAACATATATGTACATATAAACATATTTACATAAATACATATATACAAATATATTTATAAATATATTTGTATTTATGTAAATATATGTTTATATGCATACAAATATATTTGCAGACATGTACAGTATATATATATATGTACTTGCAAATATATCTGTTAGTACAGATATAAATGTATATACATAAATATATAGTTGTAAACCATGCTTTTCGTATTGGACCTTTATGAGACCTTTGTTGTGGGGAATAGACAGGGACCGGTCCAGGGCGGTGAGGCGTCTTGTTCGATGCCCAGTCCACGTCCACTGGTGTGTCACTGATACGGCTGCTGTGTGCGCTGGTGTGGCTAATAGAGCTAATGGTGTGTGAGACGCGAGGCCCGGCTGATGGGAGAAACAGGGTCATTAATGTCACAGCGCCTCGACGCCGCCGTGATCTGCACTTGAACACACGCCCGTTGTCTTTCTGTCCCGGACATGGGTTCGACTCCACGCCGGCGCTCGTTTCTCCGCGGGTTCATTGGCCTCACAGGAGTGTGTGGTTGATTCATATGACCTGCTCCTCAGTGCACGTGTGTGTGTGTGTTTTAGTTTTTTCACAGTAACCAGTGTGTGAACCTCCTCTACAGTAGAAAACAAACTTCATCTCCCTCTTTTAAAAATGTTTTTTTAAACACTTCCCAAATGCTTAAACAAGGAGCGAAGACTTTTGTGCAGTGCAATATTTCCAAAAAAAAAATACAAGCTTTAATTAAACCCCCCACTTTGTGTACTTTTTGCATACAGAAACTAAATGATCTCAAAAGGCCCCTGAAAATACCAAGGTCAGTTTTATTAGCCCCCATAAAGAGCAGACTTATTGAGCCGTGGCACAAATTAATGACGTGAGTTAACGCGGTAACGTAGCGCTGTGAACCTCCGAGTCAGAGCTGAAACAACAACTGAGCCTCGTCTGGACTCACGTCAGGGTTAAAAGCTACAAATGATTGGCTTCCCCGCGAAGTAGGACATGAACGTCAACTGGAGGGAACTGAGTTTTTATTAATGTGTATGAGGGCATTCACAATACATATTTATATAAATTAAAAAAAATTATGTTTATACATTTTATATATTTATATTTAAGTCAAATATTCAGAAGAATAATTGTTCTTTTCAGGAGTATTTATAATAAATATTTTTAATTTTTTTTGTGTCTATTTTCTCTGTGACCAGGCTTCATCTCTGTTCCCCAAAACTGTAGTTACCCTCTACTATATGTACACTGTACAGTACACTGCACCTGACAGTGACTGTGATTGGCCCAGCAGTGATGGGGCGGGCTCTTCCCTCACTGTCCAGTAGGAGGTGTTGAGTGACAGGTGTGATGTCAGTGAAGCTCCTACATGATCCTGAATGTTTTCATTTATGACCAAAAAAAAAACCCAAACTTTTTTTATGATTCCACAACTTGTTTGAATCATGTAAATATATATTGGCGTGCTGAGATCCACTCAGGACTCCGGCCGGTTATAATTATGTGATTTAGGGCGGACAAAAAAAAAAAAAAAAAAGGAGGTGAGCCAATGACAGGGCGGCGTCACGCTTCACCTCCCCTGCTCTGTCAACTCTCCGCCACGCCAGCCTGGGCGTTCATTAATGACCGTTACCTCAGTTACAGTCCATTTGGGTCCACTCAGTACCTGGGTCTGTCTGGTCGGGGTGGGCAACAACCCACAAACACTTTGTTCTTACCTAATTGGCTGCTGCCTCGTAGCATCTGTGTAGTAACAATCGTAACCAGGCGGGGG
>NC_024323.1:12678103-12679288 GCF_000523025.1 Cynoglossus semilaevis
TTTTCTCTGTGACCAGGCTTCATCTCTGTTCCCCAAAACTGTAGTTACCCTCTACTATATGTACACTGTACAGTACACTGCACCTGACAGTGACTGTGATTGGCCCAGCAGTGATGGGGCGGGCTCTTCCCTCACTGTCCAGTAGGAAGTGTTGAGTGACAGGTGTGATGTCAGTGAAGCTCCTACATGATCCTGAATGTTTTCATTTATGACCAAAAAAAAAACCCAAACTTTTTTTATGATTCCACAACATGTTTGATTCATGTAAATATATATTTATATATATATGTATATATATATATATTTGGAAAAGTAACTGCAGTATAACTCCATGTACTCCGTTTGGGTCGTGGACCCCTGGTTGAGGAGCGTGGAGACAGCTGTATTAATGGTGACATCACTGGTCTGTAGGAGTCGTCGTCGTCGTTGTCGTCGTTGTCATGGCGACTGAAGCCTGTTTCCTGATTTGAAGTACAGGAAGTGAAGGAAGTGTGTCTTCACAGGGATAGTTGTACAGAGTCGTGCCAGTGTGTGTATCTGTGTGTCCATCAAGTGTATCTGTATCTGTACGCGTGTGTAGGCCTATTTTAAATGTTGCCATGGAAACAGAGTGCTGCCAGAGGAGTCGGGATTCAAAGAGGGCATCTCTCTCTCTCTCTCTCTCTCCTGTCACATCTTCTATTTTTCCTCTACTTTCTTTCATCTTCATCCCACCAAGCCCCTCACACACCCCCTCCTCCTCCTCCTCCTCCTCCTCCTCCTCCTCCTCCTCCTCTTCTCCTTGTCCCTCTCATCATCCCTCCCTCATGCCTTTCCTCCCACCTCTCCATCCTTCTCGGGGAGATGGTGCACAATTGACTATTAACACAGGGACCTGTAATTAGAGCTGACGAACCTCCAGTAATTAGTTTTCCCTGAAGAAGTTGTCCTGTCATCTCGGCGTACGTCCCTTTATCCCTCTCTCAATCTCCTCCCCGTGTTTCTCCTCCCCTCTCTGTTATTTCCTGTCTCGTTAGCTGTCAGCTTCATCACAGGGCCATTGTTTTAGCCTGTCTTCTCCTCCGTCGTTTTGTTCTTCCTCTACCTTCTCTCTGCAGTCGTGCTGGAGTTTTAAACACAATGTGCCGCTAAGTTTATGAGCAGCTACACCCCCACTCTACAGGCTACTGTTGCTGCTGCTGCTGC
>NC_024323.1:12680117-12683637 GCF_000523025.1 Cynoglossus semilaevis
TCACTGCTGCTGCTGTCACTGCTGCTGCTGTTGCTGTTGTTACTGCTGCTGCTGCTGTTACTGCTGCTGCTGTTACTGCTGCTGCTGTTGTCCCACCTTCTGTAATCTGCTTTCCTGCCTCAGACGTTGGCATATTTTTCTTTCTCTCTCATTGTATTTTTTTTTTTAGTCGCCCACCTGCCTGGATGCTCTCTCTGCATTCTTATTAATGAAAAATCTTTATAAATAAGCACAGAGAATAAGAGACAGAAGGAGAGAGGGAGAGAGAGAGGGGGAGAGAGAGGGAGAGAACCACTACAGTACAGTATTTCCATTTGTGTACTCGATGATACCAAATACTGTGTCTGATACTTGTTTAGGTTTGGATTTCAGTCAATCTGTGAGGCAGTGTGTGTGTGTGTGTGTGTGTGTGTGTGTGTGTGTGAGAGAGAGAGAGAGAGCTCAACCCAGACATCAAGTAAGAAAGTGTTCTTTTTTATTCTCATGACAGAAGTTTATTTCAATCCAAACACAAACAAATGTTTCTGTTTAAAACCAAAAAAATCCTTCACACTGACACTGACGTCACCTTAGACAATTTTACAATAAAACCACAGACAAAATGGATTACAATAATATTAATTATTAATAATAATAATATTAATAATAATAATAATAATAATAATATATTAAAAAAATAAGGATAATTACAATTAAAATTAAAATTAAATTTCCTCCGTGGTTAACACCGGTCAGCTGGACAGAAAGTGAGCAGAGCTTTTAGGCCAGTAGCCCATATCAACTGAACACTGCCCCCTGCTGTCCGGTAAACAAAGTATCACTTTGTTTCTGTTTCAATAAAATGAGTGAATGAGTCTCGACACAAACGTGACTTTTCTGAGGCGTCGACTTTTGATTTCCTCCCTGTGACGTTGAACTTGTTTAAACTTCCAGACCGTAAATAAAGACTTAGTTTTTAACGACTCGTCTGCCGGAGTAAAGGTTCAAATAAATATAAATATGTAAAAAGTGTTCAGGAGTGTCCTCAAAAACACGTCCTAACAGAAGCGAGAGTCTGTCTCTGTCTCTGTCCCCGATGTTAAAAGAACCTCGAAGCCGCTGACATCATTGACCTACTTAAACGAACACATCAGACACTGAACTGCAGCGAGAAAACACACCCGACACACACACACACACACACTGACTGCTGCTGCTGCAGGTGGTGAAAAGCTGCTCCGACCAATCAGAGGTCGTGCCCATTGCGCACAGTTCCCCCGTCTGTCAATCAGTCTTTTTTTTTTCTCCCCAATCTCTGAGGTTCACGTGTCAATCATTTCCCCACAGACGTTTGTCATACAGTCCACCAGAACCGGAGGTTTTTTTTTTTTCCATTTTCTTGTTCTCACACCTTTCATCACTCCTGTGCTTGTCTTGCTGTCTCTCCCCTCCCTCCCTCCCTCCCCCCTTTCATGTCCTCCACTGTCAACAGCCAGAATCTCATTTACAGAGGAGGTTTATATCCTCCATAATACATGCCATAACGCTGCGTCAAAAGATGCGTCGTAAATTATTGATCCACGTGAGATTATATTAGAGCAATAAACCGTCACATGATCTGAGTGTGTGTACCACACATGTTAATGCACTGTCCCTGTGTGTGTGTGTGTGTGTGTGTGTGTCTTCTTGTTCTGTCCGTCCCCCGTCCCTGTGAGCAGACATCGTCGTCTCTGGACCTTTGTTCTGATGATGAGTTCAAACTCTTTCTTCAAGAAAAGTGAAGAAAAATGAGATTTAAAAAAAAAAAAAGTCAACTCTGATGTAAAAGTTGATTTATCAGAACATTTATCTTTTAAATGTATTTTTGTGTTTTAATGGCTTTTAATTTGTTTTTTTAAAAATTATTTTTAAATTATTAAACATCTTGGAATGTTAGATGAGTTTCCAAGTCGTGGTTCTGGTCCTGTTAGAATCTAAAACAGAAGTGTGGCTGCGGTCCAGATCTCAACTCGTCTCCGTCTCCGTCTCTCTCTGCAGGTTTTACTCTCCCACTCCTCCATCATGCCTGTCTGCGGCTGCCGCGGCACCTGTCCACCTCACGGCCACGCCCTCGCCTCCCCGTCCACCCGCTCGATCGCCACGGAGCAGCAGAGGGCGCTCCCACCGCCCCCGCACCCGCCTCTGCTGCCCGCTCTCCACCGCTGCACCGGCACCTCCCTCTGCCTCCTCCTCCTGCTCATCTGCCTCCTCCACCTGCCCCCAGCCTGCCACTCGCGCCGAGAGAAGGGCGGAGTCGGAGTGGGCGCTCACTACATCCCCATCCCGCAGCCTCCACCGCACCACCTGGCTCTGCCCAACCTGCTGCGCGGCCTCAGCATCGCCGTCGTTCTGGTGGGTAACTCCAGCGAGGTGGCGCTGGCGGGGGCCAGGGAGAAGGAGGACTTCCTCCACATGGCCCCCAACGTGGAGGTGCTGACGATGAACGAGACGGACCCCAAGAGCATCATCAAGAGCATCTGTGACCTCATGACCGAGCACTGGCTGCAGGGCGTGGTGTTCGGAGACGACACCGACCAGGAGGCCATCGCCCAGATCCTGGACTTCATCTCGGCCCAGACACACATCCCCATCCTGGGAGTCCGTGGAGGCTCCTCCATGATCATGGCCGCAAAGGTAGGAGTCTGACACTTCTGTACACTGAGGCACCGTATTGGCGGGTCTGATGTTATTGAACATAAAAACACGGCAGCGGTTGGAAAAATGTGGTCTTGACGAAAAACGTCACGTCTGTTGGTTCACTGTCCTGAAACAAATAAGTCGTCTGTTTTGTCTTCTTCTTCTTCTTCTTCTACTTCTTCTTCTCCTTCTTCTTCTCTTTCTTCTTCTCCTTCTTCTTCTTCTTCTTCTTCTTCTTCTTCTTCTTCTTCTTCTTCTTCTTCTTCTTCTTCTTCTTCTTCTTCTTCTTCTTCTTCTTCTTCTTCTTCTTCTTCTTCTTCTTCTTCTTCTTCTTCTTCTTCTTCTTCTTCTTCTTCTTCTTCTTCTTCTTCTTCTTCTTCTTCTTCTTCTTCTTCTTCTTCTTCTTCTTCTTCTTCTTCTTCTTCTTCTTCTTCTTCTCCTTCTTCTTCTCCTTCTTCTTCTTCTTCGTCTTCTTCTTCTTCTCCTTCTTCTTCTTCGTCTTCGTTCAGTCGAGGACACAGCGTCTCTCCGTTGACGCGGTGCTGAATGATGTCAGCCTGTCTCAGTCTTGCGTCTCCCATCTTTCCTCCATTGACTGAACTCGTCTGTCAGTCCGACTCTGCTGCTGTCACTGCAGTAACATGGAGTCACAGGAAACACAGCAGTCTGATTATCATCCCATTAACAAAAAGATAGATTTATCATTTAAATAATTTGTTTTTTTCTGGTCCCTCGTTGGGACCAATGACTGGTTATTTCCTGTTTCTGTCCAGCTTTGTTTCATATTAGTGGATGTTTTTTTTTGTCAGTAATTGTTGCTGCTTTAGATTTAGAACAACTGTCGTCAGTCTGTCGTCAGTCTGTC
>NC_024323.1:12684547-12687728 GCF_000523025.1 Cynoglossus semilaevis
GGGGGGGGAGGGGGGGTGAGGGACTCCAGATATGGCCACTGTGATTGGTTGATAAATTCAAATCCAACGATGAAACTTTTTTTTTAGTTGAAGCGCGAACACGTTCTCACTTTTCTATCCTCCCTGATTTTGTCTTACGAACTAATTTGCGTTAAACGCCAAATGTTGCTACACTGCCATCTAGTGGCTGGAAAATATGTCAACGCAGTAGTTTTTGTTTTTTTTGGTTATTTACACATGCTAAGCACTTGTGGGACCTTTAAAAATAACACAACGTGCCAAATTTGGCCCACGGACCTTAGGTTTTTTGAAACTACACTTTTTAAAAAATCTTAATCCTGTGAAAATATTTTTGTCATTGTACATAAGTAAAAGCAGTTGCAGAAGTTTATTTGCCTTGCTGTGGCCCCCTTATACAATTTCTCTGTGCCCTTTGGGGGGCCGCCCCCTACTTTGGGAACCACTGAGAGAAAAATTTGAATGGTGTGGCTGAGAAGTGGTTGAGTAAATATTATATTGACAGAAGAAATGAATTAAAAGACAGAGTTACCTTTAAAGACAGAAGGAAAGATTGAACCGTAAATCTGTGTTTTTTTTAAATTTTATTTCATTTTCTTCGCCGACGTAAACATCAGAGAAAAGATAAGAAGGGGAAAAAAAGGGGAAGGGAGGGGGGGGGGGGGGGGGGGGGTCATGTGGGGGGTTGTGACAGGAAGTGTTTAACTCAAGCCCACACTTGCAGCAGCCTGCATCCATCAAGACTGAAGGCCAACTGCTGCTGTTACAGTTGGCGAGACTCAGGAAGGAGGAGAAGAGGGAGCGACAAAAAGGCAGAGAGTACAGAGCTTTGATTTGATTTTTTTTCTTTTTTTTTTTTTACTGTGTACTGAATAGAAAACGCATTTGTTTCTGCTGGTAGGAGATATTTTCCTAAACTACACCCCGTGGAGTTGAACACTGCTTATTGCTTTGTGAAGAGTCGCTCTGACTCCGAATCCAAATGACATTTTTTTGTTTCTGCCGGCGTGCGTCCGTCCGTCCGTCCGTCCAGCCAACGTCACCGAGCCATTTAAGTGTCATCCGAGCAGACAGCAGAAATGTGCAGGAGAAACTGTTGCCTCATCAGCATTTGTTCTCAGGAGAACAAGTCTGAACTATTTACAGCTATTCCCCTCGGAGATGAAAAAAAAAAAAAAAACAGAAACTTGAGTGGTGGAGCAGCCAGGCAGAGGAGGACCACCAGGGAGGAGCAGCTTCACGCTGTCGCAAAAAGAAAAAAAAGAGTACTTGAGTGTGGAGAGAGAGAGAGAGAGAGAGAGAGAGAGAGCAGTGGAGAGAGATGGATGGAGGTGAAGGGCAGTCACATCTGTATCAATGAACAAGATCAGTGAAGGGGGAGACGAGGGGGTGAGGAGGAGGAGGGGGGGACGGGCTGTAAGTGAGAGGAGGAGAACAGATGGTGGAGACTGCAGGTGGAGCGCCGCTTTATCTGCTGTGGATGATGTTGCATGGAGAAGCGGAGGAGGATGTGAATGGAGCAGAGATGGAGCGAAGGTGGAAACAGGAAGTAGTAAAGTCGTATCTGACACTTTTCCTACGACTGACTCCTCTTCGGGGTGGCGGGCTGCTGGGGTGAATCCCTGCAGTCAAACAAACAACCATTCACACTCACGTTCACACTCACATTCACACTCACATTCACACCTGGGGTTTCATTTAGAACAGTGAATCTAAACCTGGACTGTTTTTTGTAAATACAGTCTGAGATCATGTAAAATTTGTGCAGAAAAACACACCACTGGGCATCGAACCTGTGACCTTGTTATTGTAAGGCAACATCCGCGAACACCATCCCACCGCGTTGATCCCTTCTTTTTGTGTCAATGGTGACAAGACAGTGTTAATAATAATAATTAGAACTTTATTGATCCACACCTGTGGCGTTCTTGGGTTAACAAGCTGCTCCTTTGACGGGGTTTCTCTGGGAATCGAACCCAGGACTCTCTTATTAAAAGGCAGACGTGCTCGCTGCTACACTCTGGAACCAGCCATTTTACCATTAAATATACATTGTTTGACTAATTGAAATCCTTAGTCCGTTAGTGCCCCTGTAGGCCAACAGTGGTACTGCGCGTAGAGCCTTTGTTCCCTGTTCATTTCTTCATTTGCCCGAGTGTCTGTGACTCCGTGTTCGCCCGTGTTGTGGTTCCACTAATCACCGTGATCTAAAGCTGCGGCTAATGCCGGTGTTATCCAGACGTGGCGGGTGATTTTACTCTGGTTTTGTCTGGAAGGCACAGCTTTGTAGTGGTACAAATAGCTGCACTTGTTGCCGATCACCCCGGGGCCGCGACACAATCGGAAAACAGCGAGCTAATCTGTGAGCGGGAAGTGCTGCCGCTGCAGAACAGGAGGGAGACGGCGGGCGTTTGTTTAAAGGATTTTAATGTGAGATTGTTGGCAATTAATGCAAAAAAAAAAAAAAAAACCCACCAATGACAACGACCTGTGTAGAAGTACAGCCACGTGTACTCGCAAAGTAGTACTGCGTGCTGCTGGCTGGGTAATTAACGAATAACAGACGTGTAAATGTTGATCAACAGACGATGGAGATCAGTTCACGTTTAATTGGTGTGTGTGTGTGTGTTCGACACGTCTGTGTGCGGCAGCGAGTTATTTTTTTTCTGTCATAACTTTTTTTCTTTCTCTATTTCTCCCTACCCTCCATTTGTGCATTTCAGGCCACGTATGACATCATTTCCTGTTTGGTTTTTGTGTGTGTGTATGTACTGCAGGTATATATGTGTGTGTGTGTAAATAAGGTTCTTTAAGGCTCAATAACAAAGACTAACACACACCACAGCCTGACCTCAGGATTGAAATTTTTTTTTTTTGCTGCGTGACTGTCCCACTGTTCGTCTCTTCCTCCTCCTCCTCCTCTTCATCGTCCTGGTTTAGAAAACGTGACAACCCACTGTGTGTGTGTGTGTGTGTTCCCCTTTTTCTGAAGAGAGAAAGATCAAGAGGGAGAGGAGAGGAGGAGGAGGAGGAGGGAGGAGGGAGGAGGGCAGGGATCAGTAGCAAGAAATATCGAGGGCCCCTAAATTTATGTGTCCTATTTTCCAACCCTGTTGGTCTCAATTTACTCTGGCCATTTAGAATATGGCCATTTTTAAACTCA
>NC_024323.1:12688411-12690467 GCF_000523025.1 Cynoglossus semilaevis
TGGTACAAACCTCAGGCCCCGCCCCTTAACTGTCTAACCTAAAAAAAAAACAAAAAAAAAAAAACCTCGACAGCCTACACACGTTACAGAAACTGGAGAAGTCCCAATGTGAAGTGAAATTTTAGTTTTCTGCTTGACAAATACAACCCAGTAGGTGGCAGTAATGCAACTCAGCACCATAAAACACCATAATCCTAAATTATTTTTTGGTGAAAAAAGTAATATATGGAGTAAAATATGTTTATTTATTTTTTAAGATTAAAACATTAATAAAAAATGATTTTATATTTATATATAAAACACCATTGTCTACAAACAGCACCTCCTACAGGGGGAGCTGTGGACGGCGCCATGATTATTTTTAGTATTACTTTAATTTTCTGTCTAAACTCTCAACTGGATATGTTTTTTTTTTACATTAAATTCCCTTTAAAACATTTATAGTAAATCACCTGTAGTTCAGCCTTGTTTTTTTCCTCCCCTCCTCTCCCTTTACCCTCCCCCTCCCTGATAAACGTCCTCCTTCTTATCCCCCCGTGCACCTCACCCCCTGCCCCGTGCCAGGACCCTTATTAGCCTTATCTCCGCCTGCCTCCGCCCCGGTTCCGAGGTGGAGAGGGAGCGGACCCCCGTCTATTCATAGGCTGAGAGATGAGTCAGTGCTTTTTCTCTTAAGCATCACAGAAGGGGAGGGGGGGGGGACGGAGGGGGGAGGAAAGTACAAATTTAGGACCGCTTAATTACTCACCCACCGCTCCGACAATTAAACAATCAAAGGCATGCTGCCGCCTCACCCCGTCTCACCCTGACACCGTCGTCTCCCGCGACCGTTCCCTTCAGGAAGTGTTGAAGTTTGAACCGTCCTCGCTCTGGTTCCCGGTGACAGCCGGGCCGACGGGTGAAAGCAGTCAAGTCACAGATTGGGCTCAAGCCGCGTCCACTTTGTTCCTGTGAGAACACAACCGGGTGAGTCGTCACCTCGTGTTCGCTGTAAGTCACTCCAGACTTGTGTCACTGGATCGTTAGCAACAGTAAAACTTGAACTTCACGAAATTGATTGAGGTGAATCAACAGGAAAGAAAAAAAAAATCTACATAATGTTGGAACAAAAACAGGTTCCTGTGTTTTTCACCAGGTTTAATTTGTGAAACAAAAACATTTTCCCAGCAGTATGTTTAAATTACAACACGTGTATTTAATGTGTGTTGTTGGGATTATTGGACATGAAGTATTCACTTCATGCTAAAAACACAAACAAAATATATTTTGCCGGGTTACCAGACGCAGCCGTGTGGAAACACTTCTCTCAGTTCTGATGTTTTATCGGATCCTGTCGGGTTTGGCTTCACAACGGCAGTTGTTTTGTTCGGAGTAATGTTTCTGAGGGAGCGGTGGAGCCTGAGTTGGAGCGAACTTCCCCGTTTCCTCAGCCAGACTCCGACTCCGACTCTGCCTGTGTTTGTTTACTGTCACTTGACTCCAGAAATCTACAAATTCAGAGTAACAGCAGAGTGTGAGGCATCGAAGGAACCAAAAGACGAGTCGACCTGCCGTTTTAGTCACGTCAACTCAGACGAACTACGACTTCACCGCAGTCTGCCTTAGGTGGGATTTGGAGAAAAAAAACTTTAAGTAAAGGATAGTGGTACAATTCAGGACCAAAAGGTGAAAATAAAAAAATGTTAACATAAGAAAATATTTATACCCATCGATATATTGCCATATTTTGTTTCACGGTACTGTATCAATATTCCGAGTTTTAAATTTGAACAGTAAACAGTCAAATACTCTGCGTTTTTTTTTTTTTTTTTTTTGCTAACATTTCTGACGTTAACCTAATGTCACAGCGTGGTGAAATTGCGTAAATAAAAATCTTAATCTACCGTCTTGTCTAAAGTATCGCAGTATACTGTATCGTCGTCAGTGTATCGTGATACGTATCGTATCGCCCCCTAATGGACACTGATGTAAATTCTTCTGCTGATGGATTTATGAACGAGCTGGTTTTTATGAGAGAATGGGACCTCTGCAGTGTGTGTGTGTGGGGGGGGCGGGG
>NC_024323.1:12690527-12696714 GCF_000523025.1 Cynoglossus semilaevis
GCTGGGGGGGGGCTGAGGGGGGAGAGGGTGAGGTGTATTTGAGGGGGTGAGTGAGATTTGAAAAGTGCATCATTCAAACCGTTACCGTGGTGACATTTTCAAAGTCCATTTCCTGTTGATTCGTCTGTCCTTCTAGAAACGTGTTGTCTCTTAATGTTCACTGTTCTGAGAGAGAGAGAGAGAGGGAGAGAGAGAGAGGGAGAGAGAGAGGGGGNNAGGGGAAGGGGGGGGGGGGGGGGGAGAGAGAGAGGGAGAGAGAGAGAGGGAGACATGAGTAAAGACCACAGTGTACTCTCGCTCACTTACTCACCCAGTGGCCGTACCTCGTCAAAGTCACACGCTGTGTTACAAACACACACACACACACTCTCACACACGCACACACATCTTCAGAGACACACAAACATGGAAGTAAATGTCAGGACTCGACCGACAGGAGCTCAAACACACGTCCGTGTGTGTGTTCCTGGGAACAATCTGTGCTCCCGTGTGTTTTCTTTTTTTTTTGCCTCGGCCAATTACACGCAAGCATTTCGCTGTCACTAATCTGCCAGGTTGGGGGGGGGGCAGCGGTCCACCATCGACACCCCCCCTTCTGGAGAGGAGAGGAACAGCTGTGCAGGAAATATTACAGTAAAAAAGTACAGTCATGTGGTTCAGTGGTCGGGTTCCTGTCCGTCCTACAGAAGGTCGCTGGTTCGATTCCAGTCGATTCATTTTTTTTTATATTTACTGTCAGCGTCTTGATCTTACTCGTCTAACCTTCTTAATCAGATTAAATCTGGAAACTGGACTCTTTTCCTAATCCAGCTCCTTCATCGATTACGTCTTCATTTGAAGAGTAAATAAAGAAACGTGTTCCTTTTTTTTCTTTTTCTTCTTAATCTTAGCCTCATTCTGTCTTCTACATTTCCACTCCACTCTCTCTGCCCTTCTCCTCATCCTCCTCCTCTTCCTCTCCTCCTCATGTCATGTGAGTTGAGTTGAGGCTCCGCTGGTGAATGTAAATGTTGCCCCTCCCTTCCCTCGTTCTCCTAAATTACAGTCAACAGCTCTACACCTCTGTAGTTTTCACCCTCCCCTCCTGGTGGCGTACATTTACTCCAGCCCTCCCCTTTCACCCCCCCCCCCCCCCCCCCCCCCCCCTCCCCCCCGCCCCAAAACCTGCTCTGTCCTCAGCGTCCGTACAGACACGTTTAGAGATTCAGTTCACATGCAGTACACGTGAGTCACCACACGACAAATGGCGCTGTGAGAAGAAAAACTTCACCGACGGCGAGTTTGAAACAGTGTGAGAGTCTGGAGCGTCGACACTGGTGGGAAACATCTGGATCTTTATCTCTGACCTTGGGCTCTTCATCAGTTTCCTGGTTTCTCTGATATGAGCTCTAACGGTAACTCGAGTGTCAGATACTTCATTAAAATACTAGTACTAGAGTAGATCAATAATATCTGCAGTTTGGAGGAATTTTAACCTCAGGGTTGGAGACAGGATCAAGAACTTCCTCTTAGATCTGGGGATTTTAATGAAGCACCTGAGGACAGGCCCTGGTGCTGAATATGCTAACGTCTGTTGTTGATTTGACCCGAGGAGATTTACACATTAGCAATTAAAACGGTAATGTTTTCAGCTTATTACAACCAACACTGTGTTTTCATTTTGGTTATTAAAACACAGAACACTTTGTTCACTGACAAACCACTGACAAACCACTGACAAGCTCAGCTCAGCTCAGCTCAGCTTTCTGTTCATCTCTCGGCGCTAACTAGCTCACTTTCTGTTCATCTCTCGGCGCTAACTATTTAGAAAGCTTAATTTTATTTATCTTTTTTTTCTAATATTATATTATTTATTTTGTATTTAGTTTTATCCCGTTCCTCTCTTCATATTGTCATTGGTTAGCCTAGCCCTGCATATCTTTGCACACATTACATTATTTATTTTATGGTCGTATCGTCGGCATATGGTTTTAGGTCCGTGTGAGGTTTTTTTTTTTCGTTGTGTAATGACTGTTGTCAGTAGAAATGAATTAATTATAAATGAAGGATTTTTTTTTTTAACACGGCTTTAATGATGCCGAGAGTCTTCCGAGCAGAAATGTGTCCCGGTCTCAGCGCCGACTGTGCGAGTGGTGAGACATTAAGATGGATCGCCCCGCTGCTTCTCGTTCCTCCTGCCAATCTTCACTAAACAGCGCCCGGAACAATCGATACCTGTTGAATGAGATGGCAGCCAGTGGAGCCGGAGGTGGTTCGGTTACAGATCTGCTATCAGCAGGACGTTTGGCCGGGATCTGACTTGTTGACAAGGTGGACGATGGAGCTGATGGTGCCTGACGTGGTGTCTGTCTGTGTCCACCCTGGTCCACTACTGTCTCCGCTGTACTTGTACGAGCTAGCGGTCCTCGGTTGGACTGTTTTTAATTAAACAAACAAAAAAATTATAATTATGATTCGTGATAGTCAAAGTATTATATATGTATATATTTATATATATGTGTGTATATATGTATATATATTTATATATACATACAGTATATGTACATATATGCATATATATGTTTGTATATATGCATATATTAATATGTACATATACTGTATGTATGTATAAATACATATATGTGTATATATATATACATATACACACACATATAAATATATAGTACTTGTATAATACTGTACATATATGTACATATTCATATATATGTACATATATGTGTGTGTATAGTATGTGTTAGCTTCATACCATCTTCTTTTTTTCTACTATCGGATTCACCTTTGTTGCTATTTCATCGCACATTTCGCTGATTATTTTCATAGTTATTATCAGTTACTAATGTATCAATAATTTTGTCATCAAGAAAAATCAATGACGGCAATAATAATAATAATAATAATACCGGTTGTTTATTTATTTCCATGATGCTCGTGTTCATCATCCTCTAACGACGTCGATCGTTTCATCGTTAGCTTCTGTTCCGTTAGCAGCCGGTCACGTCCACCCAGTGTTGGTACCGAGCTCCCGTCTGGTGGGTTGAAGCCCGACTTCCCGTTTTGCCGTCAGAGACCCACCACCATTTGCAAAGTCAAACAGGCTTAATAGACTTTTATTGGCGTGAGGCGGCTCTGTGCTGAGGGGAGCTTTTAAACAATACGATATGCTAATCAACTGAACACTGTGTACCAGGACGACAAGCACCACCACAACAACAACAACAACGACAACAACGACACATGCCGTACGCAGCCCACATGCTGGCAGTCAAAAATCCATGCGCTGTCGCCGTCTTTTCCAAGTTAAACCGAGTTAAATGTGTGTTTAAATGTTGAACCTCATTTAAAATTCATGAAGAATAATGTTTTTTTTGTCGTCTTTTCCAAGTTAAACGTGTGTTTAAATGTTGAACCTCATCTAAAATTCATGAAGAAAAATGTTTTTTTTTGTTGTTTTTTTTAAAACTTTTTTATCTTACTGCGAGACTTTACCACAAAGACACAAAGTCTTTTTGTTCTTCACAACTGCACCAAGGTTATTGAACGAGATAAGAGTGTGGAGGTGATACACTCCAGACCTGAGAGTGTTTTGGAGAGAGGCCAGCGAGGCAGCGTTGTGGATTAGTGATTAAAGAGGAAAAAAAAAGGAAGAAAATTCTGAGGAGAAATTTGGATTTTAATCTGATAAAAAAAAAAACAAAGTCCTGGACCTCTGCTGGATTTTCTAACCTTTTTTTTTTTTAGTTGTTTCTGAACTGTATTCCTCTCACTGAGGGATGAAGAAACGGGTGGAAATCTTTGTTTTTCTTCCATAAAACTCTGGGCACGTTTTGATAACAGCGTCGATAAAAGACGCCGTGAAAAGATTCTTATTTTTATCTGCTGTCCGTGAAGCCGCTCCTTTGTACAGGGGCTGTTATCTGCCTGAAATATAGCAGCATCAGTGTAGAACAGCGTTTTCACCTTAGAGTACAGAACATCGACCTGTGCAGTGCTGTGTCTGTGGGATCATATCATATATTATAAAAAAAAAAAAAAAAATCCAACAGTAAAATCCAAAATCCTACTGTAGCGTCTGGACGTTGTCTAACTGTCCTTCAGTTCCTGTTTATTTAACAGCGTGGCAGTGAAACACCAGCCTTGTTTTCTGACTCTGAATCCTCCTGATCTGCAGCTACGTATGTCTGGACCCCCTGGTGGTCAACATGATGTACTGTACAGTACAGTACAGTACAGTGCACCCCTAGAGTTTAAAACAGGAAGTTCAGAAGAGTGTGAGAGTCACCGTGTATTTTATATCCACTTCCACGGACCAGTAACGGCAACACCACATGCTGAGGTACTTTAGCGCTGAGCGCCTGCTGCTCTTTGGTGCTGTACACCTCCACTGTTGTCATGACAACTCTTTGACTGCACTATAGTTTAATACAAACCCAGAAACTTTAAATTTTAAATGTTGAACACACACACAAAAATATTTTTTTTGAGTGGTTTACAGTCGTCTTGGCTTCTTTTCGTCTCATTACTGACACCTACTGGGTTCATTTTCCCACTAATAAAGACATCCAACCATTAGTTGGGAAATATTTGATGATTGTTGTTAAAAAGTTTTAATCCCGATTTTTACGAAGGAGTCAGAAGTGTGAAGTAAAGACTCCAGGATGAACTCGAACTTTTTTTTTCGAACACATGACGTTGAATTTTACAACTTCACAATCATTTATTTAGTAAATATGTCTTATTATTTGAGCAGATCCAAGATTGGTCCAAGGTCGGTCGGGGGACGTATGGAGCCGCGGGGTTGTCCGACTTAACCGCTCAGCTATCTCTGGACACCAGCATCACTTAGCTCGGCGCTGCAGCCTGCGGAGATTTGTGTAATCAAGAACCGGTCAGCCGCATCTGCTTTATCTCACCACTGTTTTCAAAATGATTCCTCCTCTCTCCGTGAGCGTCCACAAAATTGTTTCTGCTGATGATGGATAGAGTCGCACGCACACATAATTCACAGAGAAGGTAAACTCCCTCCTCCGCCATTAGAGTCACTGATGCTGCCGCCGCTGCTCGCTCGCACCGAGTCCCAAACCCACGGCGTCTTCTCCACTGTTAGCATCTGTCGAGTACCTGGTACTGTTTGGTACAGAACGGTGTCAGAAAGTCTTACTTTAGTTCCAGTCCAGGAAACGTCAGAATTATGTAGTCGACTTTGCTTTCTTGAGTTTGGGAGTTTGTTCTAAGTTTTTCGAGTTTGTGAGAATGCAGTAGAAATTCTGCTGGGGAAGATCTGCTCCAACAGGCGGCCACTAGGGGGGCGCCAAGTACAGCATGTGGTTCCTTTTGGGAATCAAACCTGGGACTCTCTGCTTCCAGGACAGGTGTGCTAACTGTACCAAGGACCTGTCAGTGTGTTGTCGTATAAAGTTTTTAAATATTTGGAATTCGAAGTTTTAGGTCAAATTTGTGTTTTTTTCACCCTCGTCTTTATGACGTATTAATGGACTCATATATATTTTTGTTAAAGAAACAAACTTCCATTTCCACAGAGCTCACACCACATTCACCAACGTCTGCAGTGCAGCGGTGTCTCAGGCTCATATGGAGGAGCAGCGCCTCCTCACCTGAGCCAGAAGGAGCGATGAAAAATGCAACAAATCAGATTTTATTTTGAGCCCAGACTCGAGCAGCACAGTGGGTTAGGAACAGTCTGTTTGTCCGCGCGGCCCTGCAGTGGAGAAGTAGGTTATTGTCTGCGATGGCCCGGAGCGGAGAGCCAGCCACATGCCCGACGCCTACGGTCATATCCACACGCTGTCGAGTGTCAGAGCTGAAATACGGCTCCGGCTCCGGCGCAGGTCGCTGGAGCTGGAGCTCCGGCGCTCGCGCTGTTTACTGTCCTTCAGATTCACTGGAGTCAGATGTCACTGAAGTGCAGCGGCCTGTCTTTAAAAAGCACTGGAGCATCAGTTTCCTATCTGCTGCCGCGGCCAAGAAGAAGATGAACAGCGTGACTTGTGACTTGTAAAACCAATGAACCCCCCCCCACCAACTACCAACCACCAACCACGTGCTTCATCATCTTTTCTTTTTTTTTTTGCCCATAGACAACACATGCAAAAATGACTTCCTCTGGATGCCCCAACCCCCCCCGCCCCCCCCCTCTTTTTTTTTCTGCTCTTCTCTGATCTGTCTCTGC
>NC_024323.1:12697503-12698072 GCF_000523025.1 Cynoglossus semilaevis
GGGGTGGGCGGGGGTGCGGGCGGGGGGGCATCGTCAGGTGTGTAACAGATTAGTCTTGTGTTGTGTGTAATAGTTTGAGTTTCTGTGTGGGCAGTTGGGAAGTGGCAGCAGGATGAGAGATGAAAGGGGCAGAAAAGAGCGCCGTGTGGGCGACGGCCTGTGTGTGTGTGTGTGTGTGTGTGTGTGTGTGTGTGCAGTTAAATGTAAAATAGCACGTAGGTGACTGTTGTGTTTCTGTGTTGCATATGTAGAGAGAGAGAGAGAGAGAGAGAGAGAGAGAGAGAGCAGTAAGTGGCGTTCTCTTTTTGTTCCTCACTGATGGCATCCTTAGCAGGACTGTTACGATGGAAACCACGTTGCCACGGAAACGCAGCCCTGTCTCTGTGAATTAGAAACATTTCTCTCCCTCTCTCAGCCTCTCTCTACCTCCCTTTTTCACTCTCTCTCTCTTCCTGTCTCCCCCCCGTCCTCCTCTCCATTCCTTCATTCCCACCTGTCTCCCCCAAAACCTGACGGGGCAGCAGCTGACACCTGAGGAGAGCTGTGTGTGTGTGTGAGTGAAACAACAA
>NC_024323.1:12698287-12700538 GCF_000523025.1 Cynoglossus semilaevis
GGAAAAAAAAGGGGGCGGGGGGGGGGGGGGGGGGGGGAGGCTGAGGGGGGAGGAAAAGAGAGACAGAAACAAAGAGAAGGAAAATATAGAGCAGGAGGAGAGATGTGGACAGAGAGGGAGAAAAGGAGTGGGAGTGGATTTTTTTTAAGGAAAAAAAAAAACAATGTGAATGTGTAGGAAAAGGTGGGAGGAGGGAGAGGGAGGGGGGAGAAGAATGTGTCGGAGGTGTTTGTGTGAAGAGGAGAGAAAGATATAAGAACAGAAATTCATGTAAACAACAGACAGAGAAATCTGGCTCCGCTTGAACAAGTACCAGGTACCAGGTGACTAGAACTGACTGGAACTGACTAGAACTGACTGGAACAGACTAGAACTGACTAGGACTGACTAGAACTGACTGGAACTGACTGGAACTGACTAGAACTGACTAGAACTGACTGGAACTGACTGGAACTGACTAGAACGATTTTGTCATTGCAAAATCCAGCTGTGCAGGTTCAGATGTATTCCATTATCAATACTAACATTTCAATATTATGACGTCATCTTTGTTTTTATCCCAAACCACTTTTTGTTTTTTAAGACGGCTAAAGTTTTTAGTCTGTATTGATTTTTAGCGTCAACAACAAAGAAAAACCAAACTTTGTTTTGTTCGGTTTAACATTGACTTCTGTGACAAAAACCAAACTTCGCTGCAGCCCGTCCACTGTTGTTGTTGGTTTTTTTTCTCTCCTCGGTGATAAGAGAGGAAGTGAGTTCAGTCCGTCGCCTCCGCGGGTCAGTCTAACCCCCCACCCACCCCCCGACGCTCCGGCGGTGAAGTCTGAAAGCAGGTCAGAGGATGTCGTCAGCCTCACGTTCACAGCAGAGACACGTGGAGCGAGAGGACATTAAATATTCAAACGAAGAGCGCTTGATTAGAACCCAGCGTCGGAGAGAGAACGCGTTTGATGCGTTGGAGAGTCGGAGTCCTGTTCTACATATGGACTGATTATGAAAGGGGTGAGGAACCAGAGAGGGAGGGGCGGAGAGGGGGAGTGGGGGGGCGGGGGTGACACAGAGAGCGATAGAGATTGATTATGTTCCCCTAAGTGCTTTTGGCATTATTGGAACCATACTGTCTCTCCTAACGAGGCAACTTGGATAAAGATTGCTGGGAGAGTGATTGAGGGTGAGGGAGGGTGAGGGAGGGAGGGAGGTACAGGGGGGGGCAAACTGGAGAAGCAGGACAGGGAGGGGCAGAGTAAGACAAAAAAAAAGAGGGCAGGAGGGTAAGAGGTTGACGACAGAGTCAGAGAGGACAAACTTCACTGGGGTGTGGACAAAAAAAAAGGGGGGAGATGAGGAGGAACAAAGGGGGAGAAAGACGGAGCGGGGGGGCGGGAGGGGGGTCGAGAAGACGTGACAGAAATCAACACAGTTAACTCTGCTTCATATAATCCGGCTAAGTGCTGCGCGTACGGTGCATTTACAGGATCATAGCTTCAGGGAAAGTTGAGACGTTAAATATTTATCTGTGAACGCTGAGTCATCGGGACAAACATCCATGAGGGGAATACGAAGAGTTCAGTCAGGATCAGGAGGAAAAGTTGATCGTGAAGGGAGACCAGTGAGAGACGGAGGTTTTAGTGGGCGACACTTGACGGGACGGGAAGGCGAGGGTTCAGGAGCGGATCTCCAGCAAATCAGAGCCGGGACATTTGAGGACGCGGCGGTGAAGAAGGCTCAGCATGGGAAATGAGGAAGTGTGCGTGTTTGTGTGCGGATGATGGAAGAATTACCATAATAGGCAGAAAGGAGGGCAATAGAGACGGAGCGATGGAGGAGCACAGTCGGGAGATGATTCAACCAAATCAAACTTTTTGTTTTTTAAACTTGTTTGTTTTTGCCTCTGTAGACGTTCCAGTTTTGACCCCCGCCCCAATATTGTACATCAGTTATATGTTTGAAACAGAGAGACACGTAAAGTTGCATCACTGGTGATGTCACACAACCTGATGACACAGGAGCCAATCGGAGCAGGAATAGTGTTAGCGTGATGCACTGAGACAGTTAGCGATCGGCTAACTGTAGCCACGTGCTAAGCTAAGGCCTTGGTTTGTCAGTGTTGTGTAACAGTGTTTACAGTAATGGCAGGAACGTGGCTTCACTATTGATATGATGTCACTTCCTCCACTAGCCTGACGCCCAGCGCTCCTGCACTGTAAACACTGCCCCTAAACGCACCATCAGTCCGCCCAGCACTGACCTG
>NC_024323.1:12700652-12702269 GCF_000523025.1 Cynoglossus semilaevis
CCTTTGGGTTAGTTTGTGTATGTGTGTGTGTGTGTGTTTACGCCTCATCCTAAATTAATTGTAGATTGTAACGAAAAAGCATGTAGCTTCCTCCCCCTCTCCTGCAGGGTGTGCTATAAACACACACGGGATCAGCGACTTAAATCGAAATCTTGAACGTGAGCAATTGTTTTTCACCAGCTCTCAGGACTTTCTGAATTAGATTCAGGTTTATTTGTAGAGCGCGGACTTTTTTTTTTTTTTTTTTTTCTTCTTATTTTTTCTTTAAATTTTCCTCCTATATAGTCATTAAAGTTTTGACCAAAAAAAAAAACTTCAAACCAAATCCTCCTGCCTTTCAGTTTCCTGTCATCGTGGCAGCGTTTGACTCTGTTCTCTGTTGGTTTGACTTCATGTATCGTTGGCTTTGTGTGTGTGACAGCTTCATCCTGTGTGTGTGTGTGTGTGTGTGTGTGTGACAGCTTCATCCTGTGTGTAGTGATGGGTTAGTGTGCTGGGTTTTTTTTTTTTGTTTTTTTTTTTCCACGATGTGTTTATTTTGAATAAGAAAAGCAGAGATGAGAGAGCGCTGAGCAAGAGCGGAGGAACACGACAGGACCAGACGCTGATAACTGTGTGAAAGTTCTGGAGTTTAGATCTGGATGAGGCGGAAAAACAAACACCGGCCGTTCTATTTTTGGAGCCTGGATGACTCTGCAGCGCCGGCTCGTCCAATAAACACAGCTGCTGCACAGCAGTGGAGTTTACCACTGATCAGATGAGCTCTGGTGTGTGTGTGTGTGTGTGTGAACTACATGCATGTGCGTGTGTGTTTGTGTGTCAGGATGCAGATACGAGATCAGGCGTCTGTTCTCTGACAGCGAGCGGGCGAGTGAGGAGACGGCTACTGTCAGGGGCGGCGGTGTGTGTGTGTGTGTGTGTGTGTGTGTGTGTGTACATGTGTACAGGTACACATATATGTGCGTGGTCTTTGGCGTGTGTGTGTGTTTGGTATGTTCATTCAAGTGTGTGTGGATATGAATGCTCAGCGAGTGGAGTAGAGGTGAAGGTGAGGGTGAGGGTCGGGGGGTGAGGGTGAAGGTGAGGGTCCTCAGCATCACCTTCTTCTCCTGGCTCTGTTTCTCCTCCTCCTCTTCTTCCTCTTCCTCCTCCTCTTCCTCCTCAGCATCACCTTCTTCTCCTGGCTCTAAGGTCCAGGTGGTTGATGGTTCCTCAGTTCTTCAGGTTTTTCCGTCATCGTTGTTGGTCGTTGGTAAATGTTGACTTTGAACTTTTTTCTTGTAGCAACAAGGTCTGAAAAAAAATCATATTTATCCATGTGAATTAGACTCAGAAGAGGTGTGTGTGTGTGTGTGTTTCTGGGTGTGTGTGTGTGTGTATGTGTAAATTTCAGTTGTCGCTGGTGTGAATTGGTGAGAAACAGTCCCAGCAGGATGATGGCTCTGGGCCTAGAGCTGACAGCACAGCCCAGGTGAACCCTGGGATATGTGACAGAGGGAGAGACGGGGGGGGGGGGGGGGGGAGGGTAGAGCAGGTAGGGGATTTAGCCTCTTCATAACCTGGTTGATGAAACCGTCTTCGAGCCCGCTGGTTCTGGCTCGGGGACGGCCCCACCCC
>NC_024323.1:12702819-12703712 GCF_000523025.1 Cynoglossus semilaevis
CAGCAGCAGCAGCAGCAGTGACAGTTGTCCCTCTGTGGGTCGTCTGCTAAACTTAGAGCAGAAATGGGCCAGAGAGAGAGAAGTGATCTGTGTGTGTGTGTGTATGTGTGTGTGTGTGTGTGTGTAAACACTTCTGTCTTCAGTGTCAAGTGGTGATGAGTGTCATTCAAATTTCTCTCTGATTGTGTCAAGGTGCAGAAATAGTCTGTCCTGGTTCAGATTTTCAGGTTTTCATTTCTAACAGACTCTAATGCAGTTTTTTGTTTTATTTATTTTATTTTTATTTATTTTATTTTTTAGTTTTTTTTTTTCCCCTCAGTCCTTGACGTGTTCTGTGGTCGTGTTTTCACTCTGTACGTCGAGTCCAGACGTTCTTTAATTAAGGTTCAAAACCTACTTAAAAATAAGGGCGGCGTTAATTAGACCACGTCTCCACGAACGTGCGAGCTAATTAACGAACTGTGTGTGTGTGTGTGTGTGTGTGTGTTTGATTAAAGATAAGTCGACGACCGCGATAAAAAAAAAAATTGTGATGATGAAGCACCGGAAGAGGCGAAGTAGAGGAAGAAGTGGAGACGAGGAGTGAGGGGAGGTTTGATCGAGGCTGAGATAAAAAAAAAGAAAAAGTGTGTGTGAACAGAGAGAGAGAGAGAGAGAGAGGAAGTGGAAGTGATGGAGGGGGCGAGCGAGAGAAGTTGGAAAGACGGACCAGTGATCGTCAGCTGGTCGTTTTTAGCACACGTGGTGATGCTGGTGCAGATACTGCTGTGTGTGTGTGTGTGTGTGTGTGTGTGTGTGTGTTACTTTATATTTCTCGTCCAGACTTCTTATAAATCTACTAAATTTCATCAAGGGCCAGCTGTTCATTCTTTCTCTCACCCCCCCCCCCCCCC
>NC_024323.1:12706299-12707043 GCF_000523025.1 Cynoglossus semilaevis
TCTTGTCCTCGTCCCTGTACGTGAACGAACTCATTAAAAGACTCATAAAGAAAACCCCGACGATTCTGTCGTCGTGAGACTCAGAACAAAAGCAGCTCAATTCATGTTACAACAAAAAAAGAAGCCGTGGCTCGTGTCCTCTGTGTGTCACGTCTCTCTGACTCCTCTCACCGTGTGTGTGTGTGTGTGTGTCTTTGTCTCACTTCCAGGACGACAACTCCATGTTCTTTCAGTTCGGCCCGTCCATCGAACAGCAGGCGTCCGTCATCCTGAACATCATGGAGGAGTACGACTGGTACATCTTCTCCATCGTCACCACCTACTACCCGGGTTACCAGGACTTTGTCACCAAGGTAACGGCACTGTAGACACACAGGGACAGTAGTGGACATCAGGAGGACACTTAGAGATCTACGGAGGAAGATTTACTAAAATAAAAGCTAATTTTTATAGATTTTATTTTATTATAGATCAATACATTTTTTAAAAATATTTAAACATAGAAGTCAAATGGAAAAAAAATAAAAACCTTACACAAAAACTACAGTTTTGTTTTAAAACATTAATAATTAATAACATTAATAACTACAATGATTTTTTTTTAAAAACATGTCAAAGTGTCTGACCATGTCCTACCTCTGTCCTACCCTCTGTCCTACCATCTGTCCTACCGTCTGTCCTACCTCTGTCCTACTGTCCGTCCTACCCTCTGTCCTACCTCTGTTCTACCCTCCGTCCTCCCCC
>NC_024323.1:12707444-12717444 GCF_000523025.1 Cynoglossus semilaevis
CCGGTTCCGGCTTCACGTGGATCGTCCCCTCGTTGGTGGCCGGGGACACCGTCGTGGTTCCTGCGGAGTACCCCACAGGTAGGAGTCCACGCTGTCCAATCACCGCGTCGCTGTTACTGTTACACAGGATGTCCATTCACATGTGGGACAGTGCAAAAAAAACCCAAACATCTGGGGCGGGGGCCATGTCATGTCCGTAGCTCGGTCAGAAGTCCCAGCTGGAACTGTAAAAAGGAATTGCAGTCATTTGAAATTTGAAATTTGAAATTTGAAATTTGAAAGTCCGGTCGATCGACTGCAGCGGAACTTTCCGTGACTTCTGCGGGTGTGACGGCGTGCAGGAGAGCGAGCCCACAGGGGGTTTGATTACCTGTTGATGTTTGGTTCCTGCTGCTTTACGTGGGTCATTACGTCGCTGCCCGTCCTCAGCTCGGCCGACCCAGAGCGGGTTGTTCTGTTCAAGCCCAGTAATTCAAACCGCTTCAAACGCCGACTCCTCGTCATCGCCACCGCCGGATGATTTACTTTAAATTGGACTTTTGTGTGTGTGTGTGTGTGTTGAGAGCCCAGTGATTCATTCTGGGCCTCAGATTGGAACGTCACACGTTCTGTTTTTTTTTTTTACTGTAGGTTTGAGTTCTCGACCGGTGACGAGGTCGAGCGTTGACCTCCGTCTGTGGTTCTCACTGCGTGGACTTTTTGTCCCGCTCTAAAATCAGACGTTGATGAGAACGTCTGTTGGAAATGAATGGCTGTAGGACTATAGCTAGGTGTGTGTGTGTGTGTGTGTGTGTGTGTCCCGCTCCATCAGGTCGGACTCCGTCAGCCATCAGTTATGTAGATCCACAGTAACTCGTCTCCTGATTTATGTTGCTGTGAAAACAATGCGACGCCTTCGCTCGCTGCCTAAATGATTACGAGTGGAGGTAGCGGCGGCGGCGGCGGTGGCGGCGACGCTAATGGACGCACGAGGATCCCTTTGATTTAGCGCTGAATTATCACTCAATTAATTCCCGCAGACACAATGATGTATCGCTCGCTAAATGTCAGTCAGCCATCGCAGACCTGACGGATGGCACCAGGATCGGACCAGTCCGTCTGACAACCGACGTTACCCCGAAACACCAGGACTGGACACCAGGGGTCAGAGTTTAAAACCAGGGTGAAGATTTATAGAACAGTCCAGTACGGAGGACGACTTTTACCTTATTAAAATACATTAAAAATAATTCACGGGACGGAGAGACAGGAAGACAAATAAAGTGGTCTGAAGGATAAGTGGGGGAATCACTGGGAGAGAGAGGGTTAAGGTGCTTCACTGACCAACAGGGGGCAGCCTCCCGCCCCCCGCAGGAAGGATCAGTTTTTGACAGAGAAAAAGACACTGGATAGTTCTGAAAAATGTTGAAAACGTTCATTGAAAGAAAGTCACGAGTCAGGAAAGTATCGAGGACGTTTCTGGACGTGTTCGCCGTTTTCAGCCACAGAGGGCGAGAGAGCGGCGAATGTTAATGAACGCTCGGGTGGTCAGTAGAGGTCAGTAGAGGACAGTAGAGGACGTGAGGACGGCAGATAAACAGACACACACGCAGACAGATGGACAAACACGGCGCGGCGATAGCTGCTCGTTCACCCAGGACCACGGAGCCTCCTGGTGGTCAAAACATTTACACTCTGGACGACCAGCTGTGTTTGTCCACACCTGAGTTCTGTCCATTTGTCTGACCCGTCCGTCGTCCTTTGTCCGTCTGGATCAGGACGACAGACGCAGTTGTTCGGTGGCGGTGAGCGATGACGTCATTTCTCCAACTCTGTGGTTTTGTTCTGTCCAACCAGGTCTGCTCTCCGTGTCCTA
The DNA here is from genome assembly GCF_000523025.1 of Cynoglossus semilaevis. Taxonomy (NCBI): domain Eukaryota; kingdom Metazoa; phylum Chordata; class Actinopteri; order Pleuronectiformes; family Cynoglossidae; genus Cynoglossus; species Cynoglossus semilaevis. Next base: position 12,709,300 of record NC_024323.1, read on the forward strand.
CGACGAGTGGGACTACAACCTGGAGGCCCGCGTTCGTGACGGCGTGGCGATAATCACCATGGCAACGTCCACCATGATGTTGGACCGCGGACCTCACACCCTGCTGAAGTCGGAATGTCACGGAGCCCCCGAAAAGAAGACCCCAATCTCAGGCAACCCCAACGAAGTGCTCAGGTGAGAGAGAGAGGGCAAGAGAGAGAGAGAGGGCGAGAGAGAGAGATAGGATGAAATGTGTGTGTTAATCTGTGTGAGTGTTTACAACAGCAGGGGGCAGAATTCGTCCTACTAACATCTAACTGTCGGCCGCGTTTTGGTGTTTTTTTTGGGCCAAAAGTGACCCGTGAACCAGAGGTTTGCTAACCCTGGAAACATCACATAGCGGATAGTGACAGATGGATTTTTACGATTATTTCTAAGGAAAAAAAAACATATACATGTTGCCTCAACCAAGGTGACCAAAGTCTGGCCTGTGGACCAACAGTGGCTCGTCAACAGTTTAAGGTGGACCGGACTAGAACCCTGAAGAAAATGACCTGAACACCGAACGCCTCGTGGACGAAACAAAACACCAGGGTGACGTCCGTTTGTCTGATCGGCGCTCTGATTTCGCTGCTGTTTATTTACAATTACGCTAATGCGTCTGAATCAAGCGGACGATGATTTATGGTCGCAGAAACGCTGCACGGGCCGTTTTCTGTGAAAAGTGCAGCGGTTGGGGTGAATTTCCACCGACGCGCTCGTCACGGCGCCTGGGATCAGCACAATCACGGCCTCCGTGGAGGCAGCAGATGCTGGATGACACGCTGTGATCATCCTCCCTCCACGTAATAACAGCCTGCACACACACACACACACACACACACACACGCCCCTTCCTCTGCTCCCTGTGGAGCCAACCCCGTTGTTGTACTTAAGATTGAGACAGGAAGTGTGTGTGTGTGTGTGTGTGTGTGTAGCAGCGTGAGTACAGTGTGTGTGTGTGTGCTGGAGGTCATGGGTCATTCTCGTGCACCGGTGAAGTTGCTGATGTTAAGAAAATATATATTTCTTGCTAAGTGTTTGGGACACGACGCAGCAGCAGCGGCGACGGCGACGGCGTTCAGGCTTCAGTTGTGTCGTCCAATGAGACGGAGCACCTCGTCTCCGGTCTCAGAGGACACGGAGGGGAAAGACGGGGACAAAAACAGTCCAAATGTAAAGGTTTTAAGGACTGGTTGAAATCTCCTCCATCAGTTAATTAATTATTATTATTAATTATTATTATTTATTATTATTATTATTATTAACAACAACAATAATAATAATAATAATTATTATTATTATTATTAATTATTATTATTATTATTAATTATTATTATTTATTATTATTATTATTATTAACAACAACAATAATAATAATAATAATAATTAATAATAATAATAATAATTAATAATAATAATAATAATTATTATTATTATTATTGTTATTATTGTTACTGTGAAAGTCCTGTGATATCAGGCGTCTCAACCAATCAGAGGATTGGGGGTGGGGCTAAGACTGCTGCAGTGCTCTCACATGAACCAGAGCTAAAAGAAGAGAAAAACCTTTGATGCTAATGTTGCTAATCAACATTTTCTAGATCTGAAGCTAACCTAGGCTAACTGTGATTGGTTGCAGCTCAACTTTTATATATTGATATTGATTTTCTTTTTCCTCTTCAACACATTGAGAGTCTTGGGTTCGATTCCCAGAGGAACCACGCGCTTGGCGCTTGCTAGGTGCAGCCTGTTAACAGCATATCTGCTGCTAACGCAACGATTTCCCAAATATGGGATCAGTGTAGTACAAATGTGTTTTTTAAGGTGATCAGTTTCCCTCTGTCAGTATCTGCGTTTTTCCACTTCCCGATTCATTGATTATAAAATCCGCGTCGAAAAACGGCTAACATCAAACCTAGCCGACGAAACGCAGTTTCTCCGACTGTAGGAACTCGATTTTCTCATTTTCCCCTGCAGTGACGGCGAGTCTTCAGCTCCTCTGTTCCAGTTAGGACTTCCTCCTTCTTTTCTTCTCTCCTGAAGCGTTGCTTTCGTTCCACCGCTGCTACCTGCTCCGTGATAACAGCGCAGTTCACGACAGCTCCTGCTGCTGCCGCCGCCGCTGCCCCAGAATTCAATTCCCCGTGCTCTGTTCGTCTGTGCCGTCCTGTGGTCCGCTCTGTCTGTCTCTCTCCTCTCCTCCTGCCTCCTTCCTTCAGGCTCTCCTCTCCTCCTGCCTCCTTCCTTCCTCTCCTGCCTCTGTGAACTCTGGGTTCCTCTCAAACCGACCTGCAGTTTCATAATGGACTCAGCCGTGTTGTTGATCAGATCAGTGGTGAGCGTCAGTGAGATCTTTTTACCCTTCGTCGCCTTAACTGAATTTGTTTGCTGACGACCTTTGTCTTCTGATGTCCAATCCTGAGATTATTATTTGTCCTACAGTCCATATAAAAACCTGAATGAGTGTGTGCTGCTGCTGCTGCTGTGAACTCTGGGTTTAGAACTGAATCAGAGTTTCAATGTTTTATTAATGAAATATTGACATTCATTTAAATAGCAGTAGTGGTGCAGAAATACAACTTCCTGTTGCATTCATTTAGTAAAGTGAGTCGCTACCGGAGCGCGTAAAAGCTAGGTGGTGCTACACATAAATACAGTGGGTCACGTGGGTGAATATCTGTTGTATTTTTAGTCGGCCTGTTGAGGTTTAGGCGCTTATCCAGTTAATTAAAGAGTGAAGATAATTTTTAAACCCATGGGCAGAATGAACAGGAAATCTGCAGCTACGCTAAAAACAGCTAGCCAACGCTAGCTCCTCACGTGCTCCGTGCTCAGCTGATAAACTGATTTAACACAACATATTTAACGAGTCATTTCAAACGTTTAGCATTGAAATAGAAGTATGATACAGCGCTAGCCATAGCAGCTAGCATGGAGGCTAAAAACATGAAAGAGTGCATGTATTTAAACTAAAATCAGAGCTGTTGTTTTTTAATTTGGTAAAGGCTAACTCTGGAGCTAACTCTTGGTTGAATAACTATTATATTCTTATCCAACATGGCTGATATGTGTAGCTTTTACCGGTTATTTTCTTATCCAACATGGCTGTAGCTTTTTAAAACCGAAAATAGATTTTATTTCAGGCTAGAAGCGGATTCTACTTGAATATTTCGTCCATTTTACTCGTTCTAGACTTCACTTTGTTTTTTTTTTATGTTGTTTTTTTTTTTTTGTTTTTTTTGTATTTCGCGGCTCTCGCACCAGTACATGAGAAGGACCTGTCAGCCCCGCAGGTAAATGAAGCGCCGTGACTCCGCGATACGATCCCGACAAGTGACGACAAAAGTAGAAAGAGTGAGAAACACAGGACAGCAGAGGGAGCACAGGAGTGACAGAAATAGAGAGCAGCGACACGCGGCGGCGTGACAACCGCGAGTTTGACAACAGCCGCCCTGACCTTGGCAGACGTGGAGCGAATCCAAATGAACTCGGATTTGGAACGGTGTCAAGTCCTTTATAAACTCAGTGACGCTGTTTGTGTGTTTTCAGACTCAGAGCAGTGGGGGGGGCTCTTCCCGTGTCTCTCCCGTTTCCTCCTCTTCCTCACTTCCATTTCCGTTTTGAGCATTATTTCCTATTAAATTGAATATATTTATGCGTTCAATTTTCCGTAAATAATGGAGCCGAAACAGTTTCAGTGAATTAAAAAATGTAAATATTTTATGCCACATAAAATTTTTTACTGTTATGTTTTTTTTTTTCGCAATTACCGCGACATAAATCTCGACTAATTCTCAGCCACCGCCTGTGATTGGTTGTTGTCTCAGACGAAGCCGGTGCTAAATATTAATTAATCACATTTTTAAATTCATCATCAATAAAGGTCACGGGGAATTAATGGTATAGGGCTGTAATAAATAGGTAAAAAAAAAAAAAAATAATAATAATAATAACCATTTGATGGATGCCCGTGGTTTGATGACCTGTTGCTGTAAATTTTCAGTTCATTTTCAGTTCAAGTGCGGACGTAAGAACAACAAACAAACAAACGGCCGAACGCCGGAGCAGATCTGCGGCGACTGTCGCTCGCCACCTCTTGGCCGCGGCTCCTGCAGCCGTTAGCGCTGAGACGCTGCAGCACATTAATTCCCAGTGTTTTAGCTCTGACAGCCCATTAGGTTATTCTCTCCATTACTCCCTGATTAATGTCAGCGTACGACTGCAATTAAGTCACGTTAAAAAAAAAAAATGTTTTCACAGGGCAGCGCGGAGAATCACAGGACATTTACTGTGGAACTGTGAACACAAGGAACTCTGGGATTTCACCGTCTGAGCCCAGTTCACAAAACCAGTCCATTTTATATTCACATATATTCAACATGTGTCTTTATCTGATTTTTTTTTTCTATCCATCAGTAGTTTTTATCGTACGTTGTCGTTTTTGTACCTGCGACTGTCAATCCTAATACTCCGATTAATCGTGATTAATCGCCTGATTGTTAACTAGTGGTTGAAGATTTAAAACCTGTTTGATCACAGCTGTAATGACAAACAGGTCAAAGATGTTCCAGAATGTTCTGCAGAATGACATCGGAGTACAGTGTCAGGGCAGGACGTCCTAGAGGTACTTCGTGGTACTGTTCATTGTTCTTTTACTGGAGTTTATGTAAAAAAAAAAAAAAATAGATAAAGCCGTAAAGTCTGTGATAGAGGAGCACTTCCTTTCTGGGGATTGAGTTAAGCATGTTGTACCTTTTCAGGTCACAGGGGGCAGTAGATGTCAGGAGAGATTATTTTAGTTTTTTATTCATGTTTGTCCAAAATGTTTGGTTTAATTAGTAAATTTAAAAAAGTAATTTTAAGATTATTTTATTGACTGTTTTCACAGAACCTTTTTTTTTCCCTCAGTGACCTTTAAGATCTCTAGAAAATGTCAGTTTCCTGTAGACGCTTCAGGATAAAGATAAAGAGTGACTCTTAAGAATCAGTTTAACCAAAAAAAAAAACAAAACAAAAAAAAACCAGAAGTGAGATTTTCTCCTCCATAGAAACAAAGATTCTCCATCTTCTTCCTCCGTTCCGTTCCGATTTCTCCACCGCGAGGAATCTGCAGATACAAACATGTGCAACGACCTCACACCTCCCCCCAGGATCACACCCCAACTCTGTGTGTGTGTGTGTGTGTGTGTGTGTGTGTGTTGAGCGCAGCTACAGTATGTTCGGCCACACACTGCCATCTGGGGCGTGTTACCATCCTCCGCTCTGCTGGTCCAATAAGTGTACTGCGCCACAGTGATTGCGGTGGAGTGTAATTCATGACTAATTCATGTCGGGGTTAATTTATTAAAACTGACTGATCAATATTTCACACCACTCCTCCATTATTCACACAACAACATGCGCTCGGGTGGATCTGTGTCAGGCCACGGCGAGTGTTTGTCTCCTGGTTTACAAGGGGAAAAAAAATGGAGGCAGATGCCGTCGTGGTGGTGCTCAAACTAGGGTTGGTGTCCAGTAGTATGACCGTGTGGGTGGAGTGTTATGGATATGGGCTCTGATGGAACTGGGCCAGTGGTCAACCAAAGGTTCCGTAGGTGGGCGGGGCTGTGGCTACGTGTGGTCATGCTAACCACACACTGCATGGTTGTTCAAAAAAAAAAATCAATTTTTTTACCGTGAGCCAATGATGTTCAGTTTTCGATTACCAACGCGTCTGGACCGACCACGTAGTGTAACAGTGGCTGGTGCTTCTGCCTTACAGCCAAAAGGTCACAGATTCAATTCCACCAACACACTGAACATCCCATAATTCCACCAGCCGTCCACTTACAGTATCCTAGCGCTCTGACGCTCTGACGCTAATTCACCCGTCGTTATTTACGCACGCTGCTGAAAAGCCTCTGAATTCCCAGCTCAACTGTACTGTACTGCCTTTTAAACACGTCCCGCCACCCGGAGGCCGGTTAGGGAAGTGAGCCAGCGTCTCTCCGGTGAGACCGCAGTGAGTGTCAGTCTGTGGAGGAGAACGCTGAGTAACGGCTCACGGTCTGGAAGTACAGCAGTCACAGAGGGAGCAGAGCCCAGAGTTTAAATCCTGTCTCTTTGATTCAAACCTCACACTTCTCTTCATCTCTCTCCCCCTCTCTCTCTCCCCCTCCCCACCCTCTCTCTCTCACTCCCTCCCTCTGTGAGATTACCGTTACCATAGTGACACAACACTTTGGCTCAGGAAGACGCAGCGGTTGTGAGCACCATGGCAACACACATATGCTTGTGTTGCATTCTGTTTGAGCCATCGTCAGTGCACACACACACACACACACACACACACACGCGCGCGCGCTCGGCCTCGGACTCAGGCCTCCCACTGTATGAAGCAGCAGAAGTCTCCGCTCTGTGACCGCGGCGTCAAGTCATTCTGTAAATGGACCATGATTTATGCAGCAGGTTCCGTGCGCTCCACGTCCACGTCCACGTCGGCGTCGGCGCCGCGGCTGCGCGGGACCAGGCTGTTAGAGGCCGACACGTGGGAACGCACGATCCTGTTGATCTGAGCCCTGTGGGACGGCATCCACGCTCAGAACAGGTGGGAGGATCAGTAATACAGGAAGCAGTGATTTCTACTTCCTTCCACGTTTGACGTTCTCTGCACAGAGAGTCTCTGAGTGAACGGACGTTAGAGAAGAAGAAGAAGAAGAAGAAGAAGAAGAAGAAACATCTCATACTGTGGTCTGGAATCTTTGTCCTCCAACAGGTTTAGATGGATGGACGGAAGGATGATGGATGGATGGATGATGGATGGCATACTGTGGTCTGGAATCTTTGTCCTCCAAGGTGGATAGAAGGATGGATGGATGGATGGATGATGGATGATGGATGATGGATGGATGGATGGATAGATGGATGGATGATAGATGGATGGATGATGGTTGGATGATGGATGATAGATGATGGATGGATATAACTTGTTTAATCCCTCAGTAGCGCCTCCTTCTGTCCATACATTAAATATGTTAAATTCCCACATTAATGAATGTAAACAACAACAACAACAACAACAACGACCACAACTACAACTACTACCACAACAACAACGACAACAACAACAACAACAACAACAACAGCAGCAGCTGCAGTGAACTTTGATGCTGCTTCACTGACATCACTGTCAACACACACACACACACACACACACATGTTCAGTTATTGACATACTACACTGTACCTGTGTTCAGTGTTTCCATGGAAACGACCGCATAGAAAATAAGACAAAGAAAGAGGGAGAGATGGAAACTGTGTGTGTGTGTGTGTGTGTGTGTGTGTGTGTGTGTTTACAGTCATTCCACCTGACAGAAACACTGCTGCTCTCACTTGGTTTTTCTTTTTTTTTTTAATGCTTCACTTAAACACACACAAAAACCCCCCGAACACAAACATCTGTCAAACTGTCAGCTCTGGGTTTGGTGTTTTTTTTTTTTTGTTTTTTTTTTTTAAACATTTAAACCCAAACTGTATTTTTCTCCATTTCTGCCTTTGTCTCCTCCAGAGTTCACCTCATCGTTTGCTAACGGGACGCGGCGTGACTCAGTTAAAAGACGGTCAATTAATCTTTCAGATTATGTCACTTAAATGTCACACGATTTATGTCGTTTTTATTAAGCAGTCACCCACGAGTCTGGAGGGAGCGCTGCTCCACCCACGGCTGAACGGGCCGTTCACTGTAATTACAGCAGATTATATAGATATATATACATATGTATATATATATATATGTATATATATACACATATATACACATATATATACATATATGTGTATATATATATACACATATATATACATATATGTGTATATATATATACATACATATACATACATATATATATATATATATATACAGTATATGTATATATATATATATATATATATATGTATATATATATATATATGTATGTATATGTATGTATATATATATGTATATATGTATGTATATATATATGTATATATGTATGTATATATATATGTATATATATGTATGTATATATATATGTATATATATACACATATATACACATATATATATATATATGTGTATATATGTGTATATATATACATATATATATACAT
>NC_024323.1:12718978-12727087 GCF_000523025.1 Cynoglossus semilaevis
CTGCAGTTCGCCCGCGGGACGCACAGGTTCAGCTCGTCCTCTCCTGCGCGCGTGTGTGTGTGTGTTTACATTTACATATTTAAAGGCTGTACAGACCACAGCTCCCTGTCTGCTCCTTAATAGTTTGTCCAATTATTAAATGATCTACATCCCTAAACACACACACACACACACACACACACACACACACACACACCCTCGCCTTGACAAAGTGACCCTGCCAGACACTTGTGGAAGAAAGGACGGAGATGATTTCTGCGACGTCGTGTCGTCGTCGTCACAGTCAAAGCCACTAATGAATGACTTTCATTCAGAGGAGCAGAGCCAGGAGGAGCAGAGCCAGGAGGAGCAGAGCCAGGAGGAGCAGAGCCAGGAGGAGCAGAAGGAGCAGCTCCTTCAGTCTTACTGGCTGCTCCTCCACAGATGGAGGAGGTTTAGGACGAGGCAGAGTCTGATCCTGTGTCAAACAAACACTTTCACACTCCAACTGGAGTTTCTCATCTCCTCCCCCCTCTCCTCCCCCCTCTCCTCCCCTCTCCCTCTCCCTCCCTGCCGTTGTCTCTCCCTCTCATTCCTCTCTTTCTTCTTATTTATTCTCTTCATCTGCTCCTCTGTCAGGCTGTTTTACCCTCCTCCTCCTCCTGATCTGAATTCTGCTCTTTCCCCCAGTTCAGACTCGTCCTTCGAGATAACCTTGCTCTCATTTTCAACACTTTTCTTCCTCTTTCCTCTCCTCTCCTCTCCTCTCCTCTCCTCTCCTCTCCTCCTCTCCTCTCCTCTCCTCTCCTCCTCTCCTCTCCTCTCCTCTCCTCTCCTCCTCTCCTCTCCTCTCCTCTCCTCCTCTTCCAAAATCAAAAAAGTGAAACATTTCTTTTATTAACGACACATTTTTCCAGCTGTTTGAACCTAACGTCGTCAGATAAAAACAATAACAAACACCTGTGTTTTTTTGTGTTTTTTTTTTCATCAGGTGGGTAAGTGGGAGAACGGCTCTCTGTCCATGAAGTACCATGTGTGGCCTCGCTACGAGCTGTACGGAGGAGCAGCGACCAGGGAGGATGACCACCTGTCCATCGTGACGTTGGAGGAAGCTCCGTTCGTCATCGTGGAAGACGTTGATCCTCTCAGCGGGACCTGCATGAGGAACACGGTGCCGTGCCGGAAGCAGATCAAGACAGGGTGAGGCTCTGGGGGAGGACGAAGGGTGAGGAGGGGGGAGGGAGGAGGGGAGACGTTGGCATGGGGAAGTAAATGAGCCGAAACCCTGTTTTTGTTGCGGCGTAAGTCTGTGTTCAGTCAGAGTAAACATTAGTGGAGGTGTTGTTCCCTGGCCTCCTGCCACGCTGATTCATCGATTCATCTGCTCTTACGATGACCAATTAAAAACGGAGAGAGAAAAAGTTGGCAACGGTCGGCGCTCCACTTGTTAATGATGCTAATTTCCCACGGCAGCTTTACACAGTCAGGGGTGGAATCGGTTCACACTTCGTCAGCGTGAGAGTGGCGCTGCCAGATGCACCGAGTCACGAATACAACCACCGCTAAACCAAGTAGTTCACGGCGTTACTGACTGAATGTTTGTCTGTGGCTGTCGCGGTCTGTGCAGGAACCAGACCAAGGAGTCGGGCATTTACATCAAACGCTGCTGTAAGGGTTTCTGCATCGACATCCTGAAGAAGATCGCCAAGTCGGTCAAGTTCACCTACGACCTTTACCTGGTCACCAACGGCAAACACGGGAAGAAGATCAACGGAACGTGGAACGGCATGGTCGGAGAGGTGAGCTGGAGAACGTGTTCTCAAAGTCAGTTTCTGTTTGAGTTTGTGTTTGTTGTTGATGAAGAAAAAAATCTGTTCAAAAATAGGTTTAAAAAAAAGTCAAATATATAAAAACATCGATGAATGTTGTGCTAACTTTGTTGCTAGGCTAATGCGGTCAACGTCCACTTGGCAGCTGCTAGCATGAGTGCTAAAAACAACACATGGTGTCCTGTGTGGTCTGAATGTTTTTACCCAACATTTCAGCGGCTGTTGTCATCGTGTGCCGTCGACGGGTCACTGCACAACCACGTAACAACTTAGCTCACACTGAGAAGCCGCTATTAGCCGCTAAACTGTGTAGCTAAGTGAGTGAGGAGCAGCTGTAGCCACAGTGGCTGTTAGCATGGAGGCTAAAATCAAAACAAGACTGGTGCAGCCAAACTGTACGATAGAAATAAACCGTTATTTTGTCGTTTAACTGCATTAGCAAGTAAATAAAAAACCAAACAAACATTTTTATAGCATTGTAGCAAAAAAGTGTTCCAACGTAGAAGTGAAGATTGTTCCTTCAAAGCTAAAGTTTAACCAGATATTAGCCGATTATTAAAGTCCCTTGAAGGTCATTGAACTACAGTGTATTTCCTTCAACAGCCACGTGTGTCACTGTTTCACCGCGGTCTCACCGACACTTTTCCGTCACCGCAGCTGAGCGCCTCACAGTCAAGGGCGCGTGGCGCTCCGTCACAATCAGCAATTCACTCTGGGCTGTAAAAGCTCTGTAATTGACATTGGTCCTGAGATAAGGTCATCGTCAGCTCTCATACTTCTCCGCCTGTCAGCGGCCACCGCGCCGCAGCCGCGTGACTTTGTTAAGCAAGGAAATGGCAAACGGATCGATATCTGCCCACGGGTCGCAGGTTGAAAACCGCGTCCCGTCCTGTCTTTGAGAGAACACTTCATTTTAAATAACCTTCACAAGTCCCAGGTGGCGCTGTCTCTCCACCGCGTTAGAACTTTAGCTTTTCACTTTACAGTATGTCGGCCGGTTTGATCTGGTACCAGTGTCAGTGAGGGGGCGTGGCCAGTCAGCGTGTGTGTGTGTGTGTGTGTGTGTGTAGTCGTCTGGACACGGAGCTGTGAGTGTGGTCGCCTGAAGGAAAAGACGCTGTCATGTCAGGTGACCTTCTGACCTCTGCAGATGAATGGTCATTAGGAGGACGGTGGAGAGAGTTTAACTCTCTCTCTCTCTCTCTTGGAAGAATACAGTGTGTGTGTGTGTGTGTCAAATGTTGGTCTGCGGTCCGTTCTGGGTTCCTTTACCCAGATGAGTGTTTTTCCCAAATTTATGCCATGCTATTTTTTTTCCCGTTTTACACCTCTGTTCAAGTGTTTTGGCGCCAGGACCCCAGATATACATCCTTACTGCACACACACACACACACAGATGCAGATCCTCGCTCAATCATTCTCCAAAACACCCACATAGGTCACTTTCAGAACACGGAGAGCACAAGTCGTAGGAGGGAAGGGGAGAGAGCCAATCAGAAGAGAGGAAGGGAGTACGATGCTGGACTCCTCTTCCCCATGGAGACGTTACCACGTTCAGACACACACACACACACACACACATCCTTGGAAACAACGTTGAAGAATTCGATCCAAACACCGGCCCCCTGGTGGTGCAGCGGTAACCACTGTTGCCTGACAACAACCTGAGGTCGACAGTTCGTATCCCTTGTTGTTCAGAGGTTCATCTCGTCAAAGTTTGTTTAAGTTTGGAGGTGGTTTAAACATTAGGGGCGAGGACAGGAGTAAGACAACACCTGAAGCTAGGCCTTAGCGCTAACTATGCTAATATGCTAGTGCTATGTACGCTAATAATGTCTCTGTAATTCGTGGCTACACCTCAGCGGGTTGAATTATTTGACAGGATTAAGTTGTTTGTTAAATTACTACGTTGATGCAGCGAAAAAGCTGCGCTCACTTTCTGTCCAGTTGGCTGTGCTAACGAGGCAGGGTGACATTTTAGCCACTTTTTTTTTGCTGTATTAGTTATTTGTTATTTGTTTGTGTTTTATGGGTCGTGGTCTGACGTCGGTGTCCGTTTGAAGACCTTTTGTTCGACACAGAAATATTTGTTTCCTTTTTGGTGTAAAATATTCTTCTGTTAATGAGAGGGAAAAAAAACCACAAATGAAATGACTCTGGGTCGCTCCGTTTTTTTTCATTCTCTCTTTTTAAACTCTCCAGACACTCTTGTACACAAACACACTGATGCCTCCCCCCCTCCTCATCCCCCCTCTCTCCTCCCCCTCCCTCCCCCCTTATTAACTTGAGTGAGACCGTGTCAGTGTCGTCCCACTTTACCCACAGTGCAGTTGGGCTGCAAAATTTAGGACTAAATATATTAGCTACGCTGCGGCACTGAGGGAAAGGAGGGGGGAGAGAGAGGGACGGGGGGAGAGAGGGAGACAGGTAGAGGGAGAGGAGGCATTGGGGCAGCTATTTCAAGCTGTCGTGACCCACTGTGGTAGCCCACTTTCCTCCTCACTCCTTTGGACGTTCTCCCTCGGTGAGCGTCACCAGTGTCCAGTGTCCGTGTGTGTGTGTGTGAAGTTGGTGTGTGAAGTTGGTGTGTGAAGTTGGTGTGTGACTTGTGTCGACCTCCGGTCTCCGCCGCGCTCCAGATCTGACTGAAGCGTTGACTTCCCCCGAATCTGATCGTACAAATAATTTATCCACTTTTTTTTTTACTTTACGTCCCTTGAACGCCTCACGTTGATTTCCTGTGTTTTCCTACAGCGTCTGTTGACGTCTGACGCGGGGGGGGGGGCATTCTGACCGGGGGGGGGTTTGAGGACAGATCCTCTCTACGTCTGACGGTGTTCTTTACTGCCCTCTTTTCTGCAGGTGGTGTTAAAAAATGCCCACATGGCCGTGGGCTCTCTGACCATCAACGAGGAGAGGTCAGAGGTCATCGACTTTTCCGTCCCCTTCATTGAAACAGGCATCAGTGTCATGGTCTCGCGGAGCAACGGGACGGTTTCCCCCTCGGCGTTCCTAGGTGAGAAACCCCCGAGAATAAAGTCCAGGATGATTCCTGTTCCATCCAGGATGACCTCAAACAGCTGAAGTTTTGTTTTTTTCTTTTTTTTCAAATGTAATATTTACTCAAACCTCAAACAGCTGAACTTTTGTTTTTTCTTTTTTTCAAATGTAATATTTACTCAAAGTAACTTATCAAGACAAACCTCATGAATCTCATGCTCATCATTTGTTTTTTTTTTGTTTTTTTTCGAGGTGATTAACGTTGGCTTTAATCACCGTAAACGGTTTCTTTTGGAATGATTTTTTTTTTCTGCTGATTTAAATGTCACTTTCTCATCTCCGCTGACGGACCAAGAGTTTTCTCTTTGGTCTCACGGCGCTAATTTTTTTGGTCCACATCCATTTTTTTTTTCTTTCCAAGATTTGTGCTCGGAGTGATTTACTGAAGGCAGCCGGCGATTACAGCCGGCTCTTTACTGCTCCACGCTGGGCGGAGCGGAGAAGAGCGGGATGATGTGTCTCTGCGGTTATTTATTCTCTTCTCTGCTCTCTGTCTCTTTGCCCTTTCATACTTCCTACTCCTACTCCATATCTGACTCCTTCTCTCCTCTCCTCTTCCTCTTCCTCTCCTCGATCACTACACGTGCATTTGCATCCCTCCCGCTCTCTTTGCATCATTTTCTCTCCCTGCCCTCCCCCCCTGTTCTCTCCATTTTCTCTCTTTTTACTGACGTCTCTTGTCTTTTTCTCTCTCCTCCCCTGCCTCCTCCCCTCCTCTCCTCCCCTCCTCCCCTCCCCTNNTCCCTCTCTCCCCTCTCCAGAACCCTTCAGTGCCGACGTGTGGGTGATGATGTTTGTGATGCTGCTGCTGGTCTCAGCAATGGCCGTGTTTGTGTTCGAGTACTTCAGCCCCGTGGGCTACAACCGCTGTCTGGCCGACGGCAGAGGTGAGCGTCCTCAGATCACCGCACACGAGACACAGAACTGGCCCCCGCACCACCGTTTTAACACAGCTCCGAAACGCAATGAAATGAAATGAAATGAAATGCACGAGGTTTCATCGTGATGTGATCTTCTCTTATTGAACAGAGTTCTGTTGGGCAAATATAACACACACACACACACACACACACACACACACGTCAATCTGTACAAAGCTGTTGCTTAGTGATCATTAGTTGAAGACGTGACTGAAATGTGGAAAGTTTTTTTTTTTGTGCTTTTCTGCCTGAACCGCCCACAGTCTTCACCAAACACTCGCTGGAGGAGACGCTAACGTCTGCGACGCTAACAAATACCAACGCAGGAGTGTCCGAAAATCGAAACACTTTTGAGTAGGAATGTCCGATCCATTTCAGATTTTGTAAAATAAACAGATATAAAATTTAAATTTGCCACGATGCGCTGATATTGTCCAAACACTTCAGCTCCGATACCGATATGTTATTGTTTCTAAACCCAAAGACTGGGTCGCAACCCTCAGGTGGGTCGGAAGAGATTTTTTTTTTTGGGTCGTTTTGCATCGCGTTAGCCAGGAGTTTACGAATATTGTCTATTGACTCAGGTCATGAAGGTTCGTGACTTTTAAAATATGGGTGCCCAGAAAAAAAGTTTGTGAAACACTGCGATCTATCCAGGATCCTAATGACCCTAACGACCCTAACGACCCTAACGACCTCACCAGCTGAAGACCTGAGTGAATGAATCTGTGACCCTAATGACCCTAACGACCTCATCAGCTGAAGACCTGAGTGAATGAATCTGATAACTGTTTAATCCTGGCCTGATCTGCCCCTCCCCCCCCAGACCCCCACGGTCCGTCCTTCACCATCGGTAAGGCCATCTGGCTGCTGTGGGGTCTGGTCTTCAACAACTCCGTGCCGGTGCAGAACCCTAAAGGCACCACCAGTAAGATCATGGTGTCGGTGTGGGCCTTCTTCGCCGTCATCTTCCTGGCCTCCTACACTGCCAACCTGGCCGCGTTCATGATCCAGGAGGAGTACGTGGACCAGGTGACCGGCCTCTCGGACAAGAAGGTAAAAAAAAAAACGCCGTCTCCACCTTGTGAACCAACGTGTCCCTCGCGCTCCTTCTCCTAATTCTTCTCTCCTCTTCGTCCAGTTCCAGAGCCCCAACGACTTTTCGCCGCCGTTCCGATTCGGCACGGTCCCCAACGGCAGCACGGAGCGGAACATCAGGAACAACTACGTGGAGATGCACTCGTACATGACCAAGTTCCACCAGAGGAACGTCAACGAGGCCCTGCAGAGTCTGAAGGCCGGGTGAGGAGCCGCGCGGCGTCTCGTTTAAACTCTTTTAAAAAAGGGTCGAGTTGTAAAAAAAAAACGCTAAATTTAAGAATGAAGTCTGAGACCTGGATCTCTAATTAGTATCTGGAGAAATAAAAATGTAACGATGGCATGTTAATGTCCTGCCTTTGGGTGGATTTTAGGAGGAACGGCTCTTTAAAAATATGTAGAGGTCAGATGTGTGTGTGTGTGTGTGTGTGGAGGTCAGATGTGTGTGTGTGTGTCGTCCTCACGTCCAAACATATTGTAGCTGAAAACCTCCAGTGTTACTCTTCCTCCTCCTCCTCCTCACCTCTCCGTGGAGTGTGCCAGCTCCAGCCGTTGTCAAACCAAGTGGAAGTCTATTACACTTATCAGCAGCTCAGTGCTGTTGAGCAGGTTAATTGAACGTTGTAGCAGAGACGTCCGACTCCTAAGTGCTAATTAATTGTAACCCATCGTTCTCCCCCCCCTCCTCTTCCTCCCCCTCTTCCTCCCCCTCTCTTCATTAGTAAACTGGATGCGTTCATTTATGACGCGGCCGTGCTCAACTACATGGCCGGCAGAGACGAGGGCTGTAAACTGGTGACCATCGGCAGCGGCTACATCTTCGCCACCACTGGTTACGGCATCGCCATCCAGAAGGAGTCTGGCTGGAAGAGACACGTGGACCTGGCCATCCTGCAGCTGTTTGGAGACGGTGAGGCTGGGGTCACTGACACTTAACCACCACTGGGGGTGTGGGGGGGCAGAGCATAGGAAACTGCAGTGACCGGTGACTGCAGTGACCGCAGTGTCTGCAGTGACCAGTGTCACTGCGTTCACTGCAGCGACTGAACGCAGTGATCACACACACACACAAACACACACACTTATTACACCTTTGAAATCTACTGTTAGGAAGTTGAAGTCGTTGGTAAACAAAGTTAGGATCAATAAACCTGACACACACACACACACACAGTGTCTGCAGTGACCAGTGTCACTGCGTTCACTGCGATCACTGCCGACAC
>NC_024323.1:12728087-12736645 GCF_000523025.1 Cynoglossus semilaevis
CGGCACCTGCGATCACGGCAGACACTGCGTTCACTGCGATCACTGCGTTCGCTGCGATCACTGCAGATACTGCGTTCACTGCAGTCACTGCAGTCGCTGCGATCACTGCGATCACTGCAGACACTGCGGTCACTGCGATCACTGCTGCGATCACTGTGATCACTGCAGTCACTGCGACAGTGACACTGTGTCACACAGTGTCACACTGTGTCTGCAGTGACTGGTGTTCAACCTGAGGTCTGTGGTCTCTCTCACAGCTGTGGCTGCACCAGCCTTCTGTGATTGTTCCTTCATCTCATGGTTCACTGTCTGTGCTTCAGTGCTGCCCCCTAGAGCTGCAGCCTGGCAGTAGCAGCAGGAAACAGTGAAGTGAAATCAAACATGTCTGTGACGTGTCATCGACGAAGACTTCTGTTGATGAGGGGACGGACTGTTGCTGCGTCTGTGTGTGTGTGTGTGTGTGTGTGTGTGTGTGTCCTCAGCCTCACACCAGAGTCCGTCCCACTTAGAGGTGCCAACATGGCTCCTGGTGTATTTGGACCCTGTGTGTGTGTGTGTGTGTGTGAATATGGTGTGGGTCTTTGAGAATGAGTGTGTGTCTTTGGTGTGTGTGTCTTTGGTGTGTGTGTCTTTGGTGTGTGTGTCTTTGGTGTGTGTGTCTTTGGTGTGTGTGTCTGTGTGTGTAGTTGTTAAAGGGATAAAAAGTGAACAGTGTTGTGTCTGACACAGGTTTATTTTTATCAACCTACATACAGTTCAGACGGTGTGTGTGTGTGTGTGTGTGTGTGTGTGTCAGGTTTATTGATCCTAACTTTGTTTACCAACGACTTCAACTTCCTAACAGTAGATTTCAAAGGTGTAAACAGTGTGTGTGTAAGTGAGTGTGTGTGTGTGTGTGTGTGTGTGTGTGAGTGTGTGTGTGAGTGTGTGTGTGTGTGCGCTCATTCATACTTGTGAACCACACCGCCCTGGGTCTCATCCCTCCATGGATTTCAATGTCACTCCACCACGCCCCCCCCCCGTCCACGCTCCTCCTAGTGGCCTAGAAAGGGATCGGACTCGAGTGGAGAGTCTGTTGCCCTGATACTGAGGCCGCAAGGGATTCTGGGTAGTTTGACATATTGAAGAAGACAAATATAAGTTTGATGAATGAATTCTGTTCAGGCCAATCAACGCTGGTGGCTAAGCTAACCTGCGCAAAGTAGCATGTAGCACACAGTGCTAACGACTCAGCTAAATGGCTAAGCTAAAGCTAATCTCCTCCTTTTCTTTCTCTTTGGGTGTTAATTATAGCTTTGCTTCTTTAAGTTGCATTACTGCCCCCTAGTGGCTCTGTTGTTCCACAACACAAGAACAGCCAAAATAAAAAAATAGCATGTTTTATCTGTAGATATTTAATAATAAAAAAAAAAATCTAGTGAGAAAGTTTTAAGTTTTAAAGTTACATTTTCCAATAATTTTTCCGCGGCTGCGCAGGAGGAATGTATGATTAATTAACCGACCAACCGTGGGCTGTGATAGGGAGCAGCTCGTGATAAAACAGAAGGTGACCCACAAAGACACACACACACACACACACACACACACACTCAGTGTGTACATGCTGGCTCTGAATGGTCCAGACATGAAAAGGTGTAGACGTGTTCTGAAGACGTTCAGATCTGGATTTCTCTGCAGCTGAACTTCTTCTTTTTTCTTTTTTTTTTTTTCCTCTCTCCTTTTGCATCACCCTTCATCCCTGACATCCTCCCATAATCCTTCTGCCGTTACATCATTTCCTCTCCTCCATTTTCCCCCTTGTTCTCCGTTCTTTTCTTATTCCCTCCTAATTGCTCTTTCAATTTTTCACCATCCCCGTGGAGAACATCAAACTCCTCCTTCTCCTCATTCCCGCTCTCTTCAACTCTCATCAATTCCTCTTTCCTGCCCTTTCATCCTCTTTTTTCGCCGCCTCATTTCCTCTCCTTGCCATCTGCTCCTCCATCACCCCCCCCCCCCCCCCCCCCCCTTTGCCGTGTCATCACATTGCCTTCACGTAGGTGAGATGGAGGAGCTGGAGTCGCTGTGGCTGACGGGCATCTGTCACCACGAGAAGAACGAGGTCATGTCCAGTCAGCTGGACGTGGACAACATGGCCGGCGTCTTCTACATGCTGGGCGCCGCCATGGCTCTGTCGCTCATCACCTTCATCTGCGAACACTGGTTCTACTGGCAGCTGCGCTTCTGCTTCATGGGCGTCTGCTCGGGGCAGCCCGGCTTCATCTTCAGCATCAGCAGGGTGAGAATCCACCAGAGAACGCAACGTTTGTTTGTTTTCAACCCACTGTACGGTGTAAAAAAAAAACAAAAAAAAAAACACCCAGCTCTTCTCTCCTCTGACAAACGCTCGTCGTCTGGTGGAGAGTTTCTACTTTTTTTCCCTCAGATTCTGATTGAGTTGTTCACGTTGCCAAAGAAAGACGGCGCCAGAGGATTAGTGCTGCCACATTTCACACCTACCAAGTGTCTCCGAGCTCCCAAATTAACAAAGCGTCTAATAGTATCACGTTTTACTGCCTGGACTAATTTCAACATTTCGCTGAGAGCAGTAATAACTTCCTGTGTGTGAGGTACAATATGGTCGTCAGGGACTGCAGCGTCACCTCCGCCGGTGGGAAAAACTCAAGATGTTTTGGTCTGGGGTTTTTTTTTTTTTAACAGATTCGTCTGTTCATTGGTGTTTACGTTTTTGAGGCGGCGAATCAGACGGCGGTCGATAAAAGCTGGAAGAGAGATGACATTTCAGGGGGATGAGGCGAGTCAGGGCCCCAAGTACCAACAGTGTAACGCGCCCCATAGTTTGAGAATCACCAGCCTTGAGTTGAAAAAAAAAAAAAAAAACATAGAAAGGCAGGTTCAAGCAAGGTGTTAATTTTCAAGAACCTCATTACATAATTTTTTGGAACATGTATTTATGCTGCATATGAGAGCAGCTGTGGTTAAACCTGTGGTTGATGTGATGTGGTGCAGTTCAGCAAAGTCGGGCGGCCGGCCCTGGAGAAGTCTCTTCTCGCTTTGTCCCAAAGTATCCTGGTTTGTACCAGTAGCTCGGCCCGTCAGGAGGTCGGACCTCACCCGTAGTCGACTTATAAAAACCTCCGTCCTGGATTTACGTCGGCGTCTTAACGGCGTGTCGTTGAATCCTCCGTAAAACTCTGTAAATCTTTCTAATCACATTTTATTTTATTCAGATTTTAACGCCCATGAAAAATACTGTGTCTAAGAACGTTGCCACCCCTGGTAATGTATGGTAATTGCATGCAGGCGTATCATGATATATAAAAGACTTTTAAAATTTTTTATTTTACAACAAGTAAAAATCCCACGTTTCCGCCTCGTTGCCTCGTGCGTCCGTCTCTCTCTCCAGGCCTCGTCGTCAGCAGTTAGAGACCAAGCAGAACTCCACCTTTTATTTGGTTGCTTTGATCTGCCTGACATGCGTGTGATAAATATTTACAAAATGTTGAGTGGGAATCAATATTTCACTCAACCAAAATTAGCCACGGGCGCGGCCGGGCGAGATGACTGGATCCCCGCAGACCAAAGTCATCCCCAAGGTATTTGATTTGCATTCCAATTGTTTTGACACGGCTGTGGCGGATAATTCACTACGCGCCTCTGAAGGTGAACCGCCGCGGGCTAAAGTGCACGGCTAATTTACGCTAGAGAGCCACACGTGGCTGCGCGCTCCCTCCGTTTGATGTCGCTGTAAGAAAAAAAAACGAGAAAAAAAAAAACCCAAGGTAACAGTTTCCCTCTCTCTCTCTCTGCTCTAATATCACGCTCCGCTGAACAACTTTGATTATTTTGTACAGTGTTAATTTTGTGTCATCACCGTCGCCTTGTTTACGGCCGTGTCCTTGACGTGTTGTTGTTGAAATGTCACGTGACTTCTCATTACAACCTGGTGTTGGTTCTGATTATTACACCGTCGGAGTTTGTACCGCCACCGGATCCTGGAGCAATTACGCTTTGTCTAACATTCCGACACGACCGCTCTCATTTGCAGAAATTACCTCTGTGTTTGACAACACCCGGCGGAATGTTCCAGAAGGGTAAAAAAAAAAGAAGCGACAGCTGTGATTTACAGACGTGGCCCGGCAGAAATGACGGGTCTAATTGTTCCGCGGTCGTCGGCCACATGGCGGCGCCGTCGTCCTCTCATTTACCCCAGGAATTTTTCTCCCCGTCCCTGGAACCAATTGCCCCCTTTCTTCCCCGCTGCACTGCCACTCCAATTAATCCAATAAACCGTATTGTCATCGCCGCGGTTGACGCCGAAACTCCACGCTGTAGAAATGACACATTGGTCACGGTCGGCGCAGGTCACGTGACTTTGGTCATGGCTTCACGGTCTGTTAACGCGCCCTCTCTGGGAGCAGCTTAGAGTGATCAATCCCCTCCCCCGTCCCCCCCCCTCGACTACCTGCTCCCCCAGGTCCAACCTGCAACACTGGAACTAATTAATTATATTGATTTAAAGCTTCTAATAGCTTTAGTACTGTAAGTGTCGTACCGGCCTAATCGCCCCCGGCCCCCCCGCACCCTCCACACCCCCCCCCCCCGGCACAATGTTCCACCGCTGCCCGCCCCCCCCGCCCCCCCCCCCCCCCCGCCCCTCGGCACAATGTTCCACCGCTGCCTCAGCCACATTATTATGGTAAAGTTATATGGTTAAAGCTCTAACGTAGAGTCAGAGATGTTAAAGAATAAACGGCTGCAGGTGACGTCAGAACAGAACAGGGTTTTTGTTGATGTTTCGAAAGTGAAAGTGAAACTACTTGTCATTGTGACACAGCACACCAAGGAAGGGGGGGGGGTTGTCAGCTGACCGGTCCCGGGGAGTAGTGTGTAGGGACGGTGCCTTGCTCAGAGCACCTCAGTCTGGACAGCTGGTGGACTCGAACCTGAAACCTGAACAACTGTGGTGTCATTGCAGTTATAGCAGTCGACTTTATTACTGCCCCCCCCCCCCCCCCCCCCGACAGTTACAGTCGACTTACAGTTACACTTACTGTGGCCTAAATAATAAAGTGTCTCAACCTGCAGGGCGGCGCTGCATTTAACACCTCAAAAGGTTTAAGGTGCTGAATGATCTCCACTGAAGTTGGCTTCAGTTTGGTCATGTACGTTTTTTGTTTTTTTTAAGGACTATAGACAGTCATGATGTCATGATGTCATGATGTCATGAAGCCACGCTATTGGCCAAAATGAAACTGACTTTAACAGAAGAAGAATTTACATTTTAGTTACTGTGTTTTAGTCCAAATTTATCTTAATGTAGCTGCTAATGAATCACTGGTTCAAACACCAAACCTCTCTCTCTCATGCTCTCTCATGCTCTCGCCCTCTGTTGCAGGCTGTAAAAGGAAGTCCATAATCAAATATTAGCGTTTCGTTTCATTTTAACAGGCAGGAAATAAAACGACAAAGTCATCATAATATTTATGCTGTCACTTTTGAAAATGAGAAAAACAGGAAGGAAAAAAAAAGTTCTAAAAGTAACTAAAATAAAATGCAGTAAAAAAAAAAAGAAGATGGAATTGTATTAGACTCAGATTAGAGAAGAGCGGCTGTGAAACGATGATCCTCAGTTTGGAGGATGATGAGAACGAACCGCGCTGACGTTTGTCCTTCATCAAACACTCTTCATATTTGTGATGTGGTTTTTTTACACACGTGTCTGTTAACAGACTGTGAAATTGAATGCAGTAATAACGTCGTCTTTAATCCTGGAGTCGAGGTTTTTTTTTTTTTTTTTTCGTGAAGCTAATTAACCGCCAGAGGCTCGGGAAGGGAAACAATCTGGGGTCAAAGAGGTCACGTTAGTTAAAATTAGGAAAGAATAGACAGAGAATATTTGACAACTGCTGACCCTTGACCTCTGGACTCCGTCCTAACGTGGAGGTCAGCTGCTCTTTGAACGAGTCTCGTGGCAAAAAAAAAAAAAAAAAGTCGTCCGCTGATATCCAGAAAAACTGAGTAAAATCATTGGAGGGAATTGATCTGATCCCTGGGCGTCTCTCGCTTTGTCATGCCTGGTTTACTCTGCGCTCTACATCCATTTTTATGAGAGTATTGTATCGTACATCACCGTATGTAAATGGCCCGGTTCATCTTCCTGTCACGGACGGCCTCTCTCTCGGGTGAGGACCGCGCCGTGGCTCGTGGCGCCGCTGGAGGTGAGGTGTTTAATGACGGCTGCGGGAGGCTGTCCCGCTGGAGTCTAATCACATTGATTAAAGGTGTCGACCGCGGGTTTTTACGGCCCCTCGGCCTTATCAATCAGGACGCATCAGGCCGCGCTGTCTTCATCACCTTAGCAATATATAACACATATACTGCATATATTTCTGTAGCGCTGTCCGACCGCTTCAGTCGGATGAATCACAGGTTAGATTTGGATGGAACACAATTAAACACAATTATTGGAGATAAATCAACATTTCTAAATGTCACATTCTGTATATTGGTGAAACAGAAAGACGATCAACGGCAGGTAGGTGGCGCTGTTTCACGCCTGTCCACATAATGGAATTATTAACATGGAAAAATGTCATACAGTTGGTGGTGAGTTTTTTTTTTAACTCAAAAGTATTTAAAAGTATTTATTTGAAGTTTTCTTTACTGCACTTCTACAGTTTTCATAATAATAATAATAATAAAAAAGAGATAAACTAACACAATGCTTTTCCATCTGTCAGTGCAGTACCCCTGTTCCCCATAGGGGGGGTGAAAGCTGCTCTGGTTGCCACTACTTTAATAACACTTTATTCATGAATAAATTTGTCCTTTCTTTTAGGGTTGATGTCGATGAGAAAATAATAATAATGTGTTAAAAATCTAGGGAAATCATTACATTCTTTGTTGAGGGGAATAAGAGAAATCATCGCCCAAATGTTTTTCGACAACAGTTTTTGTTGACGAAACACACATATTTTGTTGGTTTGGTGTGAGAATCCTGGTCTCCGTCACTAATCTTCGTGGTTTTTATTTGAGAATCCTGGTCTCCGTCACTAATCTGGTCTCCTTCCTTCCTCCCTCAGGGAATCTACAGCTGCATCCACGGGGTGCAGATCGAGGAGAAGAGCAGTTCGGCCCTGAACTCCCCGTCAGCCACCATGAACAACACTCACTCCAACATCATGCGTCTGTTACGCACCGCCAAGAACATGGCCTCCCTGTCCGGGGTCAACGGGTCACCGCACAGCGCCCTGGACTTCATCCGTCGCGAGTCCTCCGTGTACGACATCTCCGAACACCGGCGCAGCCTGGCGGGTCACTCGGACTGCAAGCCTCCGTACCTGCCGGACGACAACATGTTCAGTGACTACATCAGCGAGGTGGAGAGGACATTTGGAAACCTCCACATGAAGGACAGCAACCTTTACCAGGACCATTACCTGCATCACCACGGCTCCACACTAGGGCTCAGCGGACCGCCGCCCAACCGGCCGCTCAGTTTGGGAAGCGCTAGTTCACTGGAGGGCGGCATGTTTGACTGCGACAGTCTGGGCGGTGGCGTGGCGCCCATCTTCACCACGCAGCCCTGCTCCGCACTGACCCACAGGAACATGAGCAAGTTTGACCTGCTGTCGGGTCAGACTCCGCCCTCGGGCCAGGGCTTCACCGCGGGCCTGCCGGACATATACGGGAAGTTTTCCTTTAAAGGAGGGGCCTCCAGCTCCACCTACATCCCTGGACACAGTTACTGTCCAGGCAGAGGAGAGGAGGATGGAAACATACGCTCGGACGTTTCCGACATTTCCACGCACACTGTAACATACGGAAACCTGGAAGGAAACGCCAAAAAGCGCAAGAAGTACCGCGACAGTCTGAAGAAACGGCCGGCCTCCGCCAAGTCCAGACGGGAGCTGGACGAGATCGAGCTGGGCTACAGGAGAAAGCCCTACCACATCAGCCACCACCATTACCACAACCACCGCTCTGCCTCTCCGCCACTTCTGCCCCTAGAACGCAAAAGAGGAGCGAGCGGAAACGCCGATGACAACTCCTATCTCTTCAGAGAGAAGGAGAGCGTCAGGGATTTCTATTTGGACCAGTTTCGGCCCAAAGAGGGCGTCCCTCAGTGGGAACACGTGGATCTAACCGAGGGCCCCGGGAACCGAGAGGGAGGTGTCGCCGCCTGCACCTCCCTGGTCCCGGTGGATGACTTTCTTAAGAGCAAACCCAAAAAGTCTGACTCGAAGAGCGCCGGAGGATCTGGTTTGGCAGGAGGAGAGTGGGAGTGCAGGAACTGTCGGGCGAGTGGTGGGGGGGGCAAGCAGATGTCCATGCATGGGGGAGGTGGTGGGTACGGTGGTGGTATGAGCTGCGGCTCCTCGGGAGGCGGAGGAAACAGCCGGCCCAGCTCCGCGACCTGCATGCGCTGTGAAGGCTGTAAAAAGACAGGAAACCTCTATGACATCAGCGAGGACAACAACCACCTCTTGGAACAGCTGGGGGGAAGCCAAGGTGGGGGCGGGGGTGGGGGTGCAGGCCCTCAGTCTCAATCTCAG
>NC_024323.1:12740608-12742571 GCF_000523025.1 Cynoglossus semilaevis
CGACGCGTTTGTGGACCTTCAAAAGGAAGAGTCGGGTGGAATGGGGAGTTTGATGGGAGGCGTGGGTGGAGGGATGAGCGGGGTGGGCCTGGGAGGGATGCTGCCTCCACCCAGGAGTGTTAGCTTGAAGGAGAAGGAACGCTACATGGAGGGAACTAGTCCCTTTGCACACATATTTGATCGTCACGGGGGCTCGGAGAGGGAACGGGAGCGAGACAGGGATCCGTTGTTTTACGGAGGCGAGAGCCGCAAAGGCCCCGGCTCACCCTTCGGTCTGTTCAGGGGCGGAGACGGCCTTCACCGACGCTCGGTTGGAGAGCGAGACGTGAGAGACAGAGACAGGTCTTTGATGGAAGGTGGAGGTGGGGCGGCGTTTTCTTTATCCAAATCTCTTTACCCCGACAGGGTAAACCAAAACCCCTTTATTCCCACCTTCGGCGACGACCAGTGTCTGATGCACGGAGCCAAACAGTATTACATGAAAAAGCAACAGCAGCAGCAGCAGCAGCAACAAGTTGCCAAAAACAGCCGAAGTGACTTCAGGGGCCAGATGAGCACCACGTCATATCTGCCAGCATCTGCCACGGCCGGCGTGGTCTCCAACGTCACCCCCCGGTTCCCAAAAGAGCTCAGCCACGGTGGCATGAACCACCACGGCTCCATGCTGGGGGTCGGACCCCCGCGCCCCTTCAACGGAAGCAATGGCCATGTGTACGAGAAACTCTCCAGCATTGAGTCCGACGTGTGAGGACGAACTGAAAACAGGACGGGGAGCGGAGGACGGAGGACAGAGGACGGAGGACGGCAGAGGAGGAGGAGAGTGATAGAGACATCCAGGTTTAAGAGATCAGGGATGATTTTTAGGATGTGTTCACACACACACACACACACACGTAGAGATGAGAGACTTGAAGTGTTGTTGCGGTGAGAGAGACACAAACACGAGATAATCTTCTTTAGTTTTAAGAAATCAGGACTGGGTTTTTACACCTCCTTCAGAAACGGCCAAAGTTACCCATCATCCACCTCCAGTCCAACAATCTACCCCGCCCTGGAGGCAGAAGTCCACGTTCCCCCGGGGTTCTTGAGGACATCCTCATCCTCGCTCCACCTTGGAAGGCGTGAGATCCTGGCGTGACTTGACGACAGCTCCCGTCCAGGGAGAGCGGAGAGAAGAAGTGAACTCCCCCATCTGTCTCCCCCCGACGAGAGCGTCTCCGTCTCTGCGTGTCAGAGGAGGAGACAGCTGCGTCCATTTCCCTCTCTCTCCATCACTCTTCCTCCTCCTCCTCCTCCTCCTCTTCATTCCCGATGCCAAAAGAGCTGATCTTGTTTGCTATGAGGAATACAATCATAAATGATAATAACAAGTTCTTTTAGTAAAATAACAGGGTATCAGAACAATAACGTTGTGAATAATGATGTTCGTTTTGTTTTTCCGACGACGCAGCGTTGGCTTTTCTTTCTCCTGGTTTCACCCGTGGTCGGTAGAGAAACTCACACTGTATTTCCCGTCGTCCCTGGCGACAGCAGGACGGTTGTTCTGTTGTTCAACAGTCGACCCAGACAGACTGACTCCACCTGCTCTGGTTCTGTTCTGTTCTTCTCCTTCTTTTTACATGTAGAATATTTTACTCCTTGCTTTTTTTTTTTTTTTTTGTTCGACAGGATTTCACCGACGCGTTCGGAGCCTGGAGATCCCTACAACAAATCAAGCGCACACACACACTCACACTCACACTCACACTCACTCACACTCAGAGTTTTCGTCAGTCTGAACTTGTGTTACTGTGATCGACACTTTTTTTTTCCTGTCACAAACTGAACTGATACTGAGAGGAAGGACGTGCCTTAGCGGTCTCCAGTGGATGTGTCCTCCAGTTCTAGCGGCGACGGCGGCGGCACCAGGACAGGCCCGGCGGGGGGGGGGGGGGGGGGGGGGGGGGGGGTGGGGGGGGGGGGG
>NC_024323.1:12742582-12742829 GCF_000523025.1 Cynoglossus semilaevis
GGGGGGTTGGGGGGGGGGGGGTTTGGGTGGCTGCTGTTTCCTCTGTCACTCTAATGAGCCAAACTGCAGTAAAGACTTACAGCAGGCTTGAGATGCTGCCGTTGTTATGTTTTATAACCTAAACTAATTTCGTACGTGTGAAGTTACGGGCGGGTTTTTTTCAGGACGTCCCGCTGTCACGGAAAAAAAAAAAAAAAAAAATCACCAAAAAAAGGGATACCCTTTTCAAAGCGCGGCGCCTCTCTCT
>NC_024323.1:12743460-12743792 GCF_000523025.1 Cynoglossus semilaevis
CCCCCCGTTCACGAAAAAAAAAAAAAAAAAAAAAAAGGACCGAAAAAAGGGTCTCACTTTCACAACGCGGCAGCCTTTTAGACTTCACTCCTTTAATTCAGGTTACATAACAACAATCACCAGGCACTTACCGACTTACTTTCTTTGGCCTCTCACTAGTCGTAACGCTGAAAGCATCACTTTTCACCGGCGTGCGCCGCCGGAGCGGAGGCGCTCGCACGGAGCTTTGTTCAGACAATAATATGCACTGTCCTTTATGTCAGCGAAATGCTAACAACAATGTGTAGGAGAGGTGTTGTTGCCCGCTGATGATGATGATGATGATGATGATG
>NC_024323.1:12745994-12746488 GCF_000523025.1 Cynoglossus semilaevis
CGCGGCGTTCTTAGTGGGACGTATTGCCTGGGGGGGGAGGGGGGGAGGAGGAAAAGGCCGTTTTTTTTTTTTGCCTTGACTGATGTAGGTAGTCATTTCAACAGGCGAGGCCTCAATTATTGCACAGGACTTTTTACTCAGTGTAGGTTCATGCCTTATCATCCCCCGTCGTCTCCCCCCCCTCTCCGACTCCCACCCCGAGTCGTCCGACGACGTCGACGACGACGACTCGTCACGTTGCCGTACAGGATTATGGAGCGGCAGCCGTCAGCTCTGTGAAAGGGTCAACGTTCGATTAGCCGGGCCGTGTCACGGGTTCAAGGGCTGCGGCGGCGCCTGAGCTGGAGCTGGAGCTGAGTGAAGATCTTTGTCAGCGCGCCGTGCTCTCTATCGCCACCTTCATCTGAACGCATTAGAGCCACGGCCTCCGTCAACCGTGTGAAAGTGAGACGTGGTGAAGTTTAGCCTTAAATCAGACAGATCAGCGTCACCTC
>NC_024323.1:12746564-12748893 GCF_000523025.1 Cynoglossus semilaevis
TCCTCCCCCCTCCTCCCCCCGCCACCGCCGGTGACCCCACACATCACCACACACACCCAATCAAAGACTTGGGATCTCTGGAATTTTTATACGCACACATTCTGAGTGTTCAGGTCCTCCATTATCAGCAAGGCCGAGGCGGGAGACGAAACGTGGAAATAAGACGGAGCCGCAGCATCAATCAGTGTCAGCGTTAGTACGTTACGATCTTTTCCTTGTATATAATAATATTTAAAAAAAACAAAAAACAAAAAAACAAAACCAACTCTTTTCACTTTGTACAGTAAACAGACAGACAGGATGTAACTTTAAATATGTTTTACAGCAATTTAAGACATAAAACGGTAATAAAAAATTCATAAAAACACAAAAATGACAAAGTTAAAAAATATGCAAAATATAGTTAACACGAATATTACTAATCATAAGTGATTATAATTGAACCTCATTTTCCTTTTTGATCTCATGTTTACTTAATGATGATAGTTTACAGATCAGTATACTGCTTATGTTAAGAGTTTTTTTGGGGTTTTTTTTCGTTTTTTTTTTTATTTTTACGCTTCCTATTTTTCTGCTCTAGTGTTGGAGGTTAATTTTTATCGTAGCTGTAGTCGTTTGGTGATTAAAACGGGAAGTTTTAGTTTTTTAGCCGTTTGCTAAGTTTCCCTTCGACCTGTGTTCGAGTCTCTCTCTCTCTCTCTCTTGCTCTCTCTCTCTCTTTTTAAGGTAAGCTCTTCTTCACGCGTTTCTTGAGATACAAATCCAACTATCTACACATTTATGTAATACGATACTGCGTGTATACATAGATGATATTTGCATATAGAGGCAGTATATTGTGCTCCTTCAGTTTTTTAAGGTTGCGATCATTGTTGAAAACCTACAGGACGTTTGTGGTATTTTTTTTTTTTTGTGGCCCGTTCTTTTGACCCCGGGCTCCGACCACGATAACGATGATTGCACACTGAATTTTAGAGCCATCGTCACCCTTCCGAAATCCCCCCCCTCCTCCCCCCCCGGCCTATCCCGTTCCCTTTCTATGTTTGGGATAGACATCACTGTGGAAATGGAAAAAAAAACATATAAACACACACACACACACACACACAGGTTTTAACACACAAATTTATTGGAGCTGAAATGCATTAGTGCAACCCCCTAGTGGACAGGTTGAGGCATTTCTTCTGTAGTTTAGCCGTCGAATATTAAACTGATTAAACTTTAATACATGCATTTTTTTTATGTATTTATTCTCATTATTTACTCTGTATTATAACACAGTTTTGGTTGAATATATATTTGTGTACAGATGCAGTTTTTTTTTTTCTCCTGAAATATTTTGTCCACCCTCTCGACGTGTGTGTGTGTGTGTGTGTGTGTGTGTGCGGCGTTCTTTCTTCTTCTCCACGTCCAGTCAGTTTGATCGAAGTGAAAATCGTTTCTGGTTCTTGCACATAAACAACGCGAGCGTTATTTGCTTACTTTTTCACGCTAGCCGCTACCGTGCACTCTCCACATTTGCAATAAACAGCACCACCACACGGGGAATGTCTTCACTGTATGTGCCAACAGCTCAGTTCCTACGGTTGGTTTTGTGTTTTGTTTTTTTTGTTTTTTTTTGAGGCCCTCGTGGGCCACGTTAGCGCCACTCGCTGGTAGGTGGAGGTGAACCTTTCACTGTGGTTAATCGTCATCAGGCCTTTTGCCGAATCCAGCTGCTCTGAACGCACAGGTCCCACAGCCTCGCTTCTCCGCACACCAGCTCGCCACAACTCATTGGCTGGAAGAGTTCACGTGGAGCAAAACACTGTGTCACCAATGATTTGGTTCTGTTTTTGTTTTGGTTTTTGTTTGGGGCGTGGGGTGTAAATGTCACCACAGCTGACGTGTGTTTTGGGACCAAACAACAGTGTAACACAGTCAGCTGCAGAGGGCGCTGTTGGAGATTTTTTTTTTCATTTTTTTTTTCATAATCGTTCGCTTGTTAGCGGCTTTCTGCGTATTTGTTCCGCGCACACTTTTTTGTAACGTCGACGGTGACTGAGGTCTGCTGCTAAGATGTTTGTTTGTTTGTTTGTTTGTTTGTTTGTTTACTGGTGTGATTTTTGTCTCATGCCTACCAGAATAATACTGTGAACTTGATTGATTTATTGTGAAGGGCAACGAACCCTAGCAGCTCCTCCTCCCAGATATCGCACAGACCTTCTTTACGACTTCACTTTTTTTTTTTTTTTTTTCTTTTTTTCTTTGTGTACAAGCATTTACGTGTTCTTCTACTGCTTTCTATGGATGCTAACCATTCTTTCTTTGCTAAAAATATTTATCACTC
>NC_024323.1:12749245-12754804 GCF_000523025.1 Cynoglossus semilaevis
GGGAACGATCAAAGTAATCTCAATAACAGAAATTAACCACATCATGATGAAATTGCAAAAAAGAACACGTTAAGGTACTTCTGATAAGGATAATATTGATATCTGCAGTTATAAGTGCTCAAATAAGATTATTCTTTCTCTTTGTACATGATGAACAAATGAAGTGTTGAGTATTAATAATAAAAATAAAAAAAACTATAAGTTTCACGCACGTGGTACACGGACTGTTATTTTTCTTCGTCTTTTCTAGCGGTGACCTCTGACCTTTTGTCATGTGCTCTGAGCAGTTCACGTCAAGTTTTTGCGTTGGACATCGCACCTTTAGCGTTAGCGACATGCTAGCATCCATGATGTGTATATTGATATGTCAGAGTTTGAACCAATCAGAGTCAGGATCTGTGTTTTTTGACAATTAGCAAAAGTCAAATCAAACTTTAGAAATTTTTTTCCCTGCTTCAGAACTTCTCTGAACTTTATTCCAAACATTGGTATTCCCTGATACTGATATTCCAAATAGACAAAAAAAAGTTACAAAACAGTGAATTTCTCCCACTGTGGCGCCCCAAATGGGGCCACGCCCCCCACTTTGGGAATCTGCTGCTGTTGCTGCTGTGACTGAGGCTTGACTTCAGTCTTTATGGTGTGTTTTGGAGCCGGAGATGTTTGTGTTTGTGTTTGTGTTTGTGTGTGTCCTCCTTGTCTCTATTGATCTGCCCAGATCTGTCTGTCCACCCAGAGACAGTCTGTCTGTCTCTGTCTCTGTCTCTGTCTCTCTGTACCTCACAGAAGCTCAATGTCTTCACTCTTTTCCTTTTCCTTCCCAAACTTTTTCAATGTCCGGCTCACAAAGACATGATGTGGTCGTCACACTCCCGCTGGTTCTGACTGGTTCTGACTGGTTCTGACTGGTTCTGACTGGTCAGTGAAGGACCAGACTGTGTGTCAGTGGACCCCGGGGTCAGGGACTGTCCCCTCTGCTGACCTGCAGACCTGCAGTCTGACTCTCATCACTGATTGGACGTCGGCCCGGCTGATGAATCAGAGTCAGACGTTCAGTCCTGACAGAATGGACCCAGGCTGTGGCTGAGCGGCGTCGGAGTAAATGTAGGCGTCTGAATACAGAGCAGTGGTTGTGTAAAGGCTGACACAGGAAATCACCGTTAAAACTCTTGTTTTTTTATTATTCAGATTTGTTTTGTTCACACACACACACACACACACACGGGTGATGTGAATTTGAATTTGAACGCCTCATGTGGAGCTGGAGAGCAGAGTTCTGTATGTAAATCATCTCGTAGGCGTGTGAGGAGCTGAGCTCATGATGTTGGAGTTGGTTGGTTTTTTTTTTTTTTTTGACCTCACAAAAAGCCACAAATCCAGACAAAGTGCTGTACTTTAAAAAAAAAAAACAAAAAAAAACTTTTGTACTGACTCAGTTTCTGCGGGTTATAATAAAAGTATATGTTGATACAAATACATACAGTACGACAAGAGTGAGACGAAGACGAAGACGTTCACGTCCTTATGTTCACATCCCTCAACGACTAGACTTTATGTCTGTTTTCCTCTAAATGGGATCAGAGTTTGTCATTGAATTTCTTTCATTTCAAACTGTAATAATCAACTCTTCATTGTTCTCATCCGTCCAGTAACTGACATGTGACATGTAGCTGTTAGCTGTTAGCTGTTAGCTTTACGTCTTCATTTTTGCAGGATGTGAATCTACAGCTTTAACAAGACAGTAATAAAAGACAGTGCCTCACGGTGGCAGTAGAAACTTACTGCACCTGTGGGAGCCGTGACTGTCGGAGCCGGGCCGCCCTGTAGGTGATGTAGTGAAACTGGTGACGTAGCAGCGGTGATGGAGGTGATGTTAAATGTCCTCAGAGTGACATCGCCGTGGCAACCGAAACCCTTGATGTGTCCAGGGGGGGGGGGGGGGGGGGGGGGGGGGGGGGGGGTGTTGGGGGGCGCGGGGGTCCGACCTACACGTCGTCACCTGGTTTTACAGCAGACTGACCCGAAACAGGAAACAATGTTTCAATCTGGAAAACACACCAGTCGTTAGCTGATGTTCCAGCCAATCAGAACCCAGACTCAGCACCCGGGTCTCTGTCCCCCGTCCCCCGTCCCCCACTGATGATGACCTCCCATCCATCATCCCCACTGATCATTCCGAGCTCACATTAATTTTTCAGTCACACTGCCAAGTGAGACTTATTAAATTATTGATGGAGGGGGAGCGAGGGGGGGGGAGGAAAAGGGACGGGATCTATTAGTAAGATAGAGAGTCACGACCTCCGACTGGGACGCGAACCCGTCGGTGTCACGGCTGCTGCCGTTTGGAGTCATCTCAACGCAGGTTTTTGATTGGCTGTTTGGCTCAGACGATGAGAAGACCTAAAGGTCAAAGCAGGGTCAACGGACCCCCTCCCTCCTCCCGTCACCTGACCTCCTCTGACCCCTGAATTACCTTTCTTTTCAATTCAAAAACACAAACGTCTTCCCAGTTATTTTTATTAATCCACTGAGGAAGAAAAAAAAAATCCCTTTTTCTCCAAAATTTCATGGGACTCATTTGTTCAGGTTTTGACTCATGACTGACAGACGGACAAACAAACGGTCGGCAGGTGAAAACATCAGCCTCCTCTGACAGTTTGCAGCTACGTAAATGAACCTCACGTCACACCGGGGGGGTGGGCTGTAATTACAACCACACTTTTTCACATTAGCATATTTACTCCCAGGATGCACCTGGAGGTAAACACCTTTGTAACCACCAGTGAAGGTCTGGGTTTTTGCCACAATCTGTGAAAAATGAAACGTGATCGTTTGCATTTTTTTTCCCGGTGTAGAATCAGAATCAAAGACTCAAAGAATATATTTTTTTTCTTTGTTTGTTTTTCTTTATTTTTTTTTATTGTGTTGCATTTTTCCTGCATTAAAAAAAAAAAACCTGGCAACTCAAAGTAAATCAGGCCACCGTTTGTAGGTGACCCAGAAAGAAGAAACTAGACTTAAAAAACAAAAAAAAAAACATGATCAACTCCTAGGAAAAATTAGCTGTAAAAATGTATAAATGTGATGAAAAGCCACGGTGTCAGGTTTGAGCGGTGACTGGGAGAACGACAGGAGAACAGGTGGGCCGGGAAAATGAGGTGACGGCCACCGGGAATCAGAGCCGGAGAAGGGAAGTTGAAAGTCAGGGAGAAAAGTTCTGGAACATCTGGTGGTCGGTGGAGCTGAGGGGACGAACGGAGCGGGGACTGGAGACACGGGCCGGGGGGAGGGAAGGGGGGGAGGCAGAGGAGCAGACTGTGACACTTATATTGAGCGTCACAGTTTGAGTTATTAGATCACGGGTGAGTGTGTGTGTTTATGTGTGTGAGAGAGAGGGAGAGAGAGGGGGGGAGAGAGAGGGGTTTGGTCATAAAAGAGAGAGAGAGCTTTCTGAGTTATAGATCAGAGTTCACTGGATTATGGAAACCCAGAGGGAGGGGGAGAGAGAGGGGGAGAGTAAAGGAGTGTGGAAGGACAGATGACAGCAGTGAAGAGCTGCAGTACCGCCTCCGTCTCCTGGAGGCAGTAAAACAAACGTCCTCTCCGACGATGCACCGTCTTTATCCTTGAAACACTTGGCCTTAAAAAACCTGCTCTGGTCGTCACAAATTCTTCTTTCCTTTTTGTTTTTTCTTTCCTTCTTTCAGGTCATCGTCTGTGTCTGTGTCTGTGTCTGTGTCTGTGTCTGTGTCTGTGTCAGTCAGTGTCTCTCTCTCTCTCTCTCTCATCCGCACCGGTCCCTTCTTTTTCCCACCTACATTTTAACAATTAACGGTTGCCTAGCAACAAGATATAATATGTCAAATAGCAAAGAGGCGGAGAGTCTGAAGTCGCGGTGAAATGTCGAGTGTATTATTTAAAGTGTAGGTGAACGGAGCCAGTGTGTCAGTAAATATATATATATATATATAGAAACAACCGAGCTGTTTTTATTTTTTATTTTTTGCTATTTGAGACTACTTTTTTTTTGCTTTTTTAGATTTTCTTTTTACTAGTTAATAAATAACTAAATAGTTATTTTTGAGCTAACGTAGTGAAGTGGCTACTATTTGAGGTATCTTTTTTTTAACTGAATGAATTTGTCTAAAATGGATGATTTTTTTTTCTAAGCCTAATAATGTTGTGGGTTTATCTCATCTAATTTTGGACACATTTTAGCTTCTTTGTTTTTTTTTTTGCCTAATTAAGTAAATGTTCATAGCTAGCGAAGTTTAGCTCTTGGCTAATTTAGCTTTTCATCCGTACACCCGGGGGGGGGGGGACCTCAGGGTTTAGGACAGGTGGAACCATGGGACGGCAACAAGTCGGAGACGACGCTGCTGTGAAACCAAAGAGGAGGAGAAAGGGTTAAAGAGGAGAGGGTAGAGAGACGGTTGCCTCGGCAACAGCAGCCGGCGTTTTCTCTCTTTCTTCATCAATCCTTCTTACACACACACACACACACACTCACAAACAACACACACACACATTCTTCCCTTCTTCTCTTCTGTTCCTTTCTTTACACTCACGTCGTGTTTGGTTTTCGATCGTCCAGAGTTTATGGTGTTTAATGTAAAAACATTATGTGTTTTGTTTTTTGTTTTTTTGTTCTTCTACTGCCCCCGTGTGGCCCTCGACCCACAGTTGAGACCCCTCATACAGTGACCTGATCCCAAGCCCAAGCACGCTCAGAAAGACCACCGGTCTCCACCGGCGATCGAACCTTTGACATTCTCACTGTAAAGCAGGAGCAACAACCACTGAACCACCGTGTCAGTATTGTGTTGTGTTCGTTCCAAGCTGCAGTGAAGCCTCTGCTCTGACTATATGATGCCACCACAGGGGGGAGCAGGAGGAGGAGGGGCGGGAGGAGGAGGGGCAGGAGGAGGAGGAGGGGCAGGGGGGTAAAGGGAGGAGGTGGAGGAGGAAAAGAGCTCATGAAAATGCCTCCCCACGAATTCCCATCTCCGATCCAATATGCACAAACACACACACACACACACACACTCACACACTCACTCCCAGCTGCCGAGGCTATTATTTTCCTATTTCAATTTGACACTCAGGCCTTTTCATGCTAATTCTATTATTCTTGGAAAGTTTCTGTGATTTCATATCAGGAGGAAAATCGGTGGTGTATTATAACCCCCTCTGAGCTCACATAAACTGAATCGCCCTCTTTTGCAGTAGCCACCGGGAAAATAATTACTTTCATATCAAAACTCTGCAGGATCTTCAGCTGAGCTGTAAGTACATGTGACATCTTTGTGATGTCACGGAGGAGTGAGAAACAGACAGAAGGGAGGAGGGAGGAGTGCAGCCCCCCCCCAAGGAAGAGTGGAGTAATAAAGAACAAACACAAGGCCCACCAGGACTGAGCTGAGATGATGAAGATGATGATGAAGATGATGATGATGATGATGATGATGATGATGATGATGATGATGATGATGATGATGATGATGATGATGATGATGATGATGATGATGATGATGATGATGATGATGATGATGATGATGA
>NC_024323.1:12755093-12780246 GCF_000523025.1 Cynoglossus semilaevis
GGACATGAGACTCAGGGACCCCAGGACTCCTGGACTCCAGGACTCCAGGACTCCAGGACTCCAGGACTCCAGGACTCCATGACTCCAGGACTCCAGGACTCCAGGACTCAGCCTGGATCTCACCCTGGGATCAACTGCACACTCTCAGCTCGGCTGCTTTGGATGCTGATGCTGTAGCCTGGTCACCACCTCCTCTTCCTCCTCCCCCTCTTCCTCTTCTACTTCTTCTGTTCTTGTGTGTTTGAACTGCAGTATAACCTGGAAACACTTTTATACGTAGTGATTGGAGGCAGGGTGCTGTGGTTGCTAGGAGACGAGGAGAGTGTGGCAGCCGGTCTGGACGTTAGAGACAGAGCGCTGAGAGACGCGGGGAGAGAGCGCCCCCTGTTGGATTAGTTGGTCAACATTGGAATTGATTCGTTCACAGCCTCCTCTTTGATGGACAGGCAAACGGATCCCAGTGAGGTGAGTGTGTGTGTGTGTGTGTGTGTGGGGGGGGGGGGGGGGGGGGGGTTGGATTCATGTTTTTGTTATCTGGGTTGATGACGTGGGCTGACACACCTGTGGAAATCATAACATTGTTTTCATATCTCTGCTCCATCTGCTGACGTGACACTTTTACTGTTGGACATTGTTGTTGTTGTTGATGATGATGATGATGTTTTTCAAAAATGTCAGATGTAAAAGATCAGCGTCTGAGACTCTCCGAAGGAACTAACGGACTGAGGTCTTTGAAAAGAAAAAGAAAACAATATTATTTTTACTGTCAGATTCTTCAGTGTCTGCAGCTCTACTGTCGCTTTATTGGGGTTTGTTGTATAACCCTGCCTCCTGGTGTTCATTGTGGGAACTGCATGTCACTGTTCCTTTTTTCAGGAACGTCCTTGGTGGTTGCCACAGAAACCGGATGCTGCAGGACGCCAGTCTCAGTGAGGCTGAGGCTGAGGCTGAGGTCGCAATGTTTGATGTTACAATAGTTTTCATTTTTCTATCTTTTAAATGATGGACACGGAAAATAGAATCAAATGACATTTTATTTTCTCAGTTCACCGTTTTCACCTCGGTAGACAAACTGAATGTCTGTTTTGTCTGAAGACTTTTATATACCTAATATATCTTGTTCTTTTCTTCATCTTTTTTCTGCTGCTCCATGTTACAATATTTTTTAAATTTTTTTCCAACCTGAAAGGACGCTAAGAAACAATTGTTGACCTGGTGGCAAAGACAGAATTCTAAAAAGATGAAATTCTCTTTTTAGATTTTTTTTTAATTAAAGTTTTTAAAAAAATATTTTTATGTTTTAATAACCAGGACAAACCTTGAATTTTCTTGTAACTTCATTATATTTAATAAACACATCGGTCAAAAGAGTGACAGAATTTTAAATGACTGATATAACAGAACGGTGTCGGAGGTTTTCAGGGGTGATGGAGCTGCCTCCCTGCCTCACCCCTCCACTCAGAATAACCTGTAAAGAAAAGCTTCTCCTCCTCCTCCTCCTCCTCTTCCTCCTCTTCCTCCTCCTCCTCTTCCTCCTCCTCTTCCTCCTTCTCCTCCTTCTCCATCTTTTCATTCATACAACTGAGGTTGTCAGTGAAAAAAAAGCCCCTTCCTGTTGAGTTTTAATTGCCCATTCACCTGCCTGAGTTGAGTGGCAGCGTACTTCACCGGCTCTCAGAGCTTTTGTTCAGACTCGACGCGCTGCAGTTCATTAGACGTGGACGTGTTTGCTCTGCTGAGAAACGTCCTCGAGGAGGAGGAGGTTTTTGGACGACGGTGTTTGGACAGGACCGTGTGTCGACGTCAGATACAGACATACAGGTCACATGACTGATCTAACTGACACACGTCTGACTGAGGTTGGTCCCTGCAGGCTGATGAACTGGTATTAGTCAGAGTGCAGTCCTCAGACTGTCCTGCAGGGCCTTCTTTGTTATTTGGACCATTATGGTCAACACGTTTTTTCAAAATAGAAAAAGACATTTTCTCAAGCACATTTGAAAAGATTATGGATTCTAATTTTTTTTTCCACAGCAGTTGAAGCTGAATATTTCCGTTTTATTCAGGAATTAATTTTTTTTCACAATCAGAAAAATCCAGTCATGTCAAAAATGAACGACACACCTCTTCAGAAAACACATCTTTATCGTGACGGAGGTGTTAGATTAAGGTTAACGCCAAGGTTTATTTTTCAGATCCACTCCACCAGTTCAGGTTTTTAACTGGTTTGTGAAAGCACCGCACTCAAAGTGAAAGAATGCCAAAAAAAAAAACCCAAAAAAAACAGAATTTGAAACTGCAGAGTGTCAAGAACTCAACTGAGAATTATTATCAACAAGTTCAAAGAATTCCAGAGGATGAGCCGAGGCAGTGGAAATAGAAAAAAAAAAAAAACTGCAGAGAAACTGGCAAGACAGTGGTGGAAAAATGAAAGTGAAATGTTAAGAGAGACAGAGTCCAATTAAAACTCCAGTGCTGCTCAACAGACAGCTGTAGGATCAGGGCGAAGTCTGGTAATAACCTCCAGGGGGAGGATGACACCAGGAAGATGGGGTAGGAAGGGAGAGGCCTTTAACACAAAGAACACAGTCCTCTGATTGGAACGTACAGATGAGAACAGACATGAGGAGAATTAGGAAAAGAGCAGAACAAGAACAAATCAATGGCAGATGTGATTTTTTTTATTTAGTTTTTGTTATTTATTATTTTTGAAGCCAGTTCAACAGTCTTTAAAAAATCAATGACAACAAACAGTGAAGTGTGTTTTACAGGCTGTGTTTTCATCCAGGACGTCTGTTCTGAACCTGCGTCTTTGTCTCCTTTAAAGACTGGAAACAAGTTCCAGTCAAATGTCCTTTCAATTTTCAAAAAACAAAAATAAACAAACAAAAAAAAACCAAAAGAATTTGGATCAAAATGAAACAAAAAAATTTGTTCGAAAATTGTTCATTTTTTTATAGGTGTGAAAAACCTGGCCAGTGTTGTTGGAGAGATTTTTTTTATTTTTTATGTTTTTATTTTACACCTTGTGTAACATCTGTCTGAGAACTTTTGGACCTCACTTGGTGATTACCCCAAAAAAACTACAGAGAATACAATTTGGAGACACATTTTCCTCCTCCTCCGTTGTACATGTGTGTAAAGTCTGGTTACACAGGAGATAAAAGGCAGCTTTCCACCATATAATAACTACAGAAGTGTAACCCGCTGCTCCACGAGGAAATAAAAATACCTTTTTCCATTTACATGAATGTAATGGCGTCAACACAACAGGATGTTCAGAACTGGCAGGTTGGCTTCCAGTTATCTTCAGGCTCGTGTTGGCAACAAAATAAATAAATAAATAAAAAATCTAATTGCACGATTTGCAATTAGAGAAAAACTGAGGCTCTAATCAGAGTCAGGAGAGGAATCAGAGGCTGCGGCTGCCAGAGCTGATCTGTCCCACCGCGTGGACGCCACAGATATGGAGGACGTCGCCGCCGCGCTGGAGACCGGTTGCCTTCGCGACAGCTCTGTGCTCTGAGCCTCCTCTGTAGAAGATTTTGTGACCTTGCTGGTGATGGTGAACAGTCTGTGTGTGTGTGTGTGTGTGTGTGTGTGTGTGTGTGTGTGTGTGTATCCCAGCAGGCGTCCCTGTTGATTGGACAAGCCTGGCTGCCTGACTTGCCGGCCCAGTGTACCAATGCCCTTTATCTCCCCTCTCTGCTCTCTCACTCCTACTTGGTGACAATGGCAGGTACACACACACACACACACACATATACGCACACACGCATATACGCACATCAACTTGAATCTGATTCGTCGGTGCGGCGTTGAAGAGAGAAATGTCAGTTTGAAAATTACAAATGTAAAAAAGCAAGTGCAGACACGTAGCCTAAAAATTATCCACAGTTATGGCTCTGTGATGCAGTTGCTATGGCAACAGTGATAGAAATAGTCCTGTATCTGCTCGGAAATGAAATGTATTGAACTGTTGTTTAGAAAAACTGCCGGAGATTTTTTTTTACGCCGGTTCTACGCGGTGATTGATGCTTTGAGTGAGTGACTTACATACAGATGTGCAGACGGCCGCGACGTTAAAAGTGAAGCACCACGGGCCGCCGGGGGCCGGGGGCCGGGGGGCCACATCATTATGATGATGAGCGTGGCGGGTGTGGGAGTGGGAGTGGGAGTGGGCTGCACCACAGTGACCGGCCCCTGCTGCGGGGCAGGTCCATTTCCATCACCTGTGTCGTTGTTACAGACACAATGATGATGACGTTGTGTTGAACGTTAAGCAGTGGCTGGATGTGACACACATGAACAGCAACAGTAGAGCTGCTCTGTCTGTGTGTGTGTGTGTGTGTGTGTGTGTGTATTTAAGCATCAAGAAACCGCAACAACCAGGAGCCGGTCGACTGTGCTGTGCTGCAGTCGTCCTCTGATGCTGGAGTGTTGGTCTCAGTTAGTCCACATACGTCCATACGTCCAGTCCTGGCTCCTCTCCATGTTGCCTTTGTACCCTGGTGCCTTCATCACTCTGCCTTTATTCCCTCTGGACCAGAGCAGAACAAAGGAGCTTTGTTCAGTCGAAAACCATATGAATTCTACAACATTTGTATAATCTCAGATTTTCTTTTTTTTTTCTTCTTTTTTTGATTTTTTTTTAACGTTTAAATAAGTGAAATTGCAATAAGCTCCAGAGAGAGAAAGGAGGTGATGGAGAGAGGAGGGGGCCAACGACAATATTTGTCTGTTTAACAAATCCAAACATTCAACGTCGTCCTTCCTGACTCTGACCTCTGTTCTCTGTCACACACACACACACTAACACTAACACACACATTCACATGCACTGTAGTCTAACAGGAAAGCGAAGAGGTTGAGCCGCCGATGAAGGCATGCGTTCGCGGCTCAGTGAGAGAGGAAAGTGACGCCGGCGATGTTGGCGTGAGCGCGAAGATGTGTTTTAATGGGAGTTGGAGGTAGAAAAGGTGGAATCACCTCAGCGGTATGTGTGTGTGAGAGTGTGTGTGAGTGAGGGAGAGAGAGAGAAAGAGAGAGAGAGCGAGGGAAGGAAGGGGGAGGGGGTGTGTGGACCTCACTGGCTCCGGGACCCACAGGCACCCCCCGATTGTTGCTCCGCTCTCATCATTTTTTTTTTTTTTTTGGAGGTGAGGACAAAAGAAAAAGAAAGGGGGGCTGTCGGAATAAAAAGGCCCCGGGATCTGAGTGTCGTGACGCCCCCCCACCAACACCAACACCGCCGCCGCCTCATCCTGGGCTTGGCTGCCGCCGCTGCTGCTCGGGGTTGTCTGGACTCGGCGGCGGAGCGGCGGACTCGAGGACTGGGCTTCCACAGCCACAGCCACAGCGGCGGGATTGTCACAAAACAGCCTTTCACTCCGAGGGGCCTTGTACTGCTGCGTTTTCAGGTATGCACGCAGACCGCGTTAGCATAGCGCCGTCCCTGTCTGACAAACGTTAGCGGTGTTTATTCAAGGAAAAAAGGGGGGAAAGAAAATATATATATATATGTCAGGCTGCGGTGAAGAAGGGGGAGATTTGGTGACGCCGTCTCCACAGCGGAGCCTTCGCTGGTGCGAACTCTTATTACAGCTTCGCTT
This sequence comes from Cynoglossus semilaevis, assembly GCF_000523025.1. Classification (NCBI taxonomy): domain Eukaryota; kingdom Metazoa; phylum Chordata; class Actinopteri; order Pleuronectiformes; family Cynoglossidae; genus Cynoglossus; species Cynoglossus semilaevis. The sequence goes on from NC_024323.1 coordinate 12,760,706, forward strand.
TCTCTCCCCTCCTTCACCCCCCGTTTACCGTGAGCCCCAGTCAAACATCTGCACCCAATCACCTCTCTATTGTAGCTAAGCGTTTAGCCTGTCTCTCCCCATGCACGTCCTCAAAAAAAAAAAAAAAAACCCCTTTTTCCACAGTCATTTTAGCCTTTCCGCTAAGATGCTAACCCGGGTTCGTAGCGCCTTCCAGCTCCCCACTGTGACACTCTCTGTAATAGACGTATTTAATTCGGACACTTTAATGAGCCGTGGTCTCTCTCTCCTCTCTGGCTAAAAGCTAAGCTTCCAGAGGAGGCAGCGCGGAGCTAACTGTGTGGCGTATACCCTGGTTATGGCTAACGTAGCTGCTAACGCTGCTGTACAAACGCCAGTGTTGATGTGTAGAGTCTGTGACACTGCGAGACGAGAACACATGAAGCGACGGGTGTGTTATCATATTTTTATTTTATTTTATTTTTTTAATGGAGGCCACAAACAGAACAAACGAACGCTCCCATCAATTAGGCAGCCATGCAGCTGATTGACTCCCGGGACGGACCTGCATTGAGTCAGGTTTCATTAATGCTGCACTGTGTGTGTGTTGTGTGCTTCCTGCTCAAGGAGCTGCTGTGATTAATTAGTAATCGAGATATGGATCAATCAGTTGATTAATGACGAGGACTAATGGCACGGGTTTAGACTCCTCTCTCTCTCTCTGTCTGTGTCTCGGTCGGTTTGTGTTTAGCACCGGGACATAGATCCGCTGGATAGAAGCTGTGTGTGTGTGTGTTTGATTTAAGGAAGAATCTTCTAGATTGTTTCCAAACTGTCCACATGTACAACACACTCACTGGGCCGTAAAAGATCTAATGTAACGACACGTGTTGTGAGCGGCTGTAACCGTCGTTAATAATGATAAATAACAACAGAATTATCAGAATTCTGCTTCGTTTTCATGCTTAAAAAATACTAATTTCACAACAGACATAGCTACAGTGTAACACTGTAACAACAGAGACAGGAAGTCAACGGAAAGACAAATGTTGCTACTGTTTCACATTATAAAATAGGTAAAAGTTGCAGGTCTAACTACCTAGTCTTATCTAGTCCTACCTAGTCCCAGGTCTTTTTCAGTAGAACCAAATGTCCTGTTAATGATCATTTATAATCACGTTTAGAGGAAATTTTGGCAGCAGGGCTTGAAGATGGAACCTGGCATCTACAAAACAAAACGTCATCGCAAAAATAAAGTTGTATAGTAACAGTATGATTTCTCACAGATGTAGACGCGTGGCTTATTGTGCAACTTCTGTAGTTTGTTGTCACATGAGCTCCGTCCAGTTCTTATAAACGGTCTATGAGATTTTTCTAATAATAATTTTTTTTTTCTGGACAGTTTTAGATTCTTCAGATGTGCTTAAATTAGAATTTCTATTGTTTCCTGCATTATTCTACACACACACACACACAATAGTCATTATAGTGTAGTAGTGGTGACAAGAGTTGACAGAAGTATTCACTCATGCTGCAGCCTGGAGTCCTAGTCCCAGGACCAGGACCAGGACCAGGACCATGTGTGACTTATGGTCAGCACATTGACTTGTGAGGATGATGATATTGATGTGAAATAAAAAAAAAAAGGAGGTGACCAACTTCTACTACTGCCACGTCTATATTTAGAGAGTCGGTTATAGAAAAAAAACCTGGGATGGAGGCAGATAATTTTTGAACTACATCGGCAACAATTAGTCCACCATTTGATGACTGATCCGTTACTGATTGTCTAAAGAAAGTTACCCCCCAAAATGATTCTGTTATGATTTCCCCTACGCACTGAACAATCTGAATCTACTGTTAACTAAAGGTTTTGGACATGTTTTACAGTTGTGTATTTTATGTATTATTTGATTTTCTTTAAAAAAAAAAGGATTCAAGGATTTTCACTACACAGTTGTATGAAATTTTAACTCAAGGACTGAGCGGATAAAACCGCCCTGGAATATAAAGGGAGGAAAAGTATAAAACAAAAAAAAAAACAGAACAATAAAGAGTCTTCAATTATATACTGTGTATAAAAAAAAAAGATTTCTATTAAAATAATTATAAACCGCATCGCCGGTCTGTTAACACCAACCCCTAAAGGATCATTTATATTTAATAGAATATTCAGCGCTGCTCGGAACGTGTGAGTTTAGACAAAAATGTGCATCTGCCTCCAGCACGAGTGCAGCCTCGGTTCTTGTTGAGTCGTTAACCGTTTTTACAGCGTGTTTAAAGCACATAATAGAGGCTTTTGTCTCACATGGCTATTGTGTAAACTGACCCCATAAAAGTGGCATCCTCCTTTTATTAAGTGTCATCTGTGATAATTAAAGGCCTGTTAAAAACCAGTTAAGTGTCTGAAGTTAACAACGTTCACTGCAGCCATTACGGAGACGTGGGAGACGCGGTGCCTCGACCTGGGCTCCGACGGCGCCGTGTGTTTACAAGTGTTTGCCACTTTATCTCACGCTGCTTTTGTTTCTTTAACGTCCTGCTGCTGCTGCTGCTGCCGTCAGTCCCGTTTGTTATCAGCTGGTGGCGCTAGGGCGAGAGCGGCAGCCGCGGCGAAGGCCGTACCCGGGGTCCATATTTTGAGGCTTAGGTGTGTAGGGCGAGAGCGGCAGCCGCGGCCAAGGCCGTACCCGGGGTCCATATTTTGAAACAGAAGGGCAGAGGTGAAGATGTGTGGTGAGGTGTGTGATAGGAGGAGGAGGAGACGCCGAGAGGTTAACGTTAACAGACTCTGTTTGGTCTGTGAACTTGTTACAGAGATGGTTTTATTCTGTTGCAGAAGGCCGGAGATAAATCCAACGATCGGGGAAATGCAGATCGTTAAATCCTTTATTTCCCTTTATTTCTTTTTGCATGAAGTGCAACTTCAGCAATACAAGAATGAAATGGAGACTGAAACAAAGGTGGGGGGGAAAAAAAAAACTAATTTTGTTTATTTAGATCAATCCCTCCTCAGTAAATATGTTCATTTGCAGCCGAGGCCGTCTAGAAGGAGTTATAGTCTTATCAGGTGACGAGAGTAAATTATTCTCCTCTAAGTATTTCAATAAAACAACACAATATCGCACCAGACCAGTGTTGCCTATTCATTATTGTTTGCTAATGTGGTCGATTCATCTCTTGTGTTTGCAGAGTCGGAAGACGTCTGGTCAGCAAATCCTGGACAAACAAAAACTCATCTGAATGGAAATAACTGAAGAGAGACTGCAACAAAAGTGGACCTTAAAGTGACTGAATTGAAGCTGAATGAATGGATTACTCTGCTTCGGGAACAAAACAAAAAAATGGTTGCCATGGAACTAGGTGAAATTAAATTATTGTTTTCAGAGGAAAAACAAAGGTGAGATTGCCGTGTGCTGAAAATAAAATACAGGAGAGCACCGAAAGGAATGTGAATGCAGACCTGAGGGAAGAGCGATTGCTTTAGTAGGGACCAAAAGACCTCTGCAGTTCAAATGATTGCATCTGGTAGCTGCGAAGAAGAAGAAAAAAGAAAACGGCATTTGAAAGGGAATGACCAAGACAGAGGATAACTCCGAGGGCGCTACAGTCTGCATCCACAATTTAATGAAAATATCAATGGAGTGTTTGCCTCTGGGATTGTTCCGCGCAGGTCCAGACCTGATTGTGTTGCTGCAGTTTTCGCCTCACACAGGTGTGAGTCGGGTCGGACACCAACTGGAGGACTTCTCCTGTGATGGAACACAGACTCAAGGATTTTGAGGATCTTTCTTTTTTATTTGTACGAGATGCTTCTGGATCCTCATCCTATTTAATCCTGATCTAGCTCCGCCTACTTTAGCGCGTAGACGTAAAGACGTTTGAGGTGGAACTTCTCAAATGCTGGAGGTTCATCCACCTCGGTCCACGAGAACCTAACACTGCTCTGTGCCAAACGTTAGCTTTGTGGAAGTGACTGTGCACTTTTCATCTTCTACATTTCCACCGTAGGAAATCTGCTGCCTACTTTTTTTCTTTTTTCTTCTTTTTTTGTTGGAGAAAACCAAATTTTATAAAACCCAGCGCTAGGAAAAAAAAAACATTTTTAAGTGAAAACAGCCATCCTACTAAAGAAAGGATTTTTAACTTTCAGCCGTTTTGTATAGACGAAAATCATTATCTGTTCCATCTTTCAAGAACTTTTTGCCATAAAAAAAATGATTGCAGCATTTGTGATATCTGCCGCAGCTCTTTCAAAAGCATTCTCCCGTTTTACTGCCAGGCCATAGACTCTCTTTTGTGTCACTTATGGTTCCTGCCATAAAACTACTACAAGTATCTGATCAAAAACATTTGCCGATCGAGACACTGACAGATATTTTCTGTTGTTAATTCAAACTTTGTTACGAGGAAAATAATGCAGAATTTTTCTAACAGTCCCGCTCCGACGCCTCTGCCCCACGGCTTCAGTGGGAGGGGCGCTGGAGGGAGTACTCCTTACCCCCATCAGCCTGCCGACCCTCAGATCTCCCCAAGGATGACGGAAGATTACGCAGGGATGCAACAACAGAGTCTGCACAGGAGCCACCACCACCCCACTCAGGCGAGCCACATGCTCGCGTACAGCGCGAGAAACAGAGTAGCTGTAGAGCCATCGCCGACACAGGGTAACATTCACAGTGGCAATAGTACAAACCCGTATAGGAAGGACGCTATGGACTATTATTTTTCAATGGGCGGGAAGGACAGGCAGAGAAGGGGGGGTGTGGGCTACGCGGCTGGATTTGGATACCCGAGCATCGATGGACAAATACCTCACCATTATCGGCATGGTGCGTCCGGTGCTGCTCCATCGTCCGGACTGATGTCTCCGTACGCGGTGGACTACGGCTCCAGTGGTGCCTCTGGTGCAGCGGCAGGGCCCGGGGCCTTCTCTCCAACCCACCAGTACAACATAAGTCAGAACGCAGCGATGCAGTCGGTGCCGGCCTCTCAGATGCAGCACCGTCAGCACGGGCAAAACTTTGCACCTGTCCACCACGGACAACAGCATAGGAGCTACCCTCACTCTGGGCACCGTATGACCCCACAGTACCCCCACTACTCCCCACAGAGTGGAGCATCCACAGGCTCATCTGGAATGTACAGCCCCCCGCCGCAGAGGTACCTTGACGGGGCGGCAAACGCCGGGTTTGATCCCAAGGTCAACAGCTCTCCCAGTGTCAACTCTGGTTCAAACTCTGTCTCCAGTTCACTAGCTGCTAACAACGTGGGGCCAATGGAGAACGTTCAGCAGAGCTACCACGCAGCCAACTACCCCGGTTACCCTCCGCAGGCCCACTCTCTCCACAAGCAGGCCACGATTCAGCACCGCAACTCGCAGCACAACTTAGGCGTAGGTTACGACACGTCTGTCAAACACCAGGGCCCGTCTCCCGGCTCCGTGTACTCCAAACATCACCAAGCCTCTAATCCAAGCATACCTCAAGCAGCTTCTCAAGAAATAGCCAAATCCCCGATGCACCCTAACGCGCAGCAAACTCAAATCAACCAAAACTTTAGCCCGATATCGAACCCGTCTCCGGCTGCCTCAGCGGTTCACTCCCCCAGTTGTAGCTCCTCTCCTTCCCCTTTGATGGGTGTCCCGGAGACACACGGAAACCCCCTGGGTCACGGTCCTTCACATGCCCCGTCAAACCCCCGTAGCAGCCATAGTCATGGCAGATTACTGCAGTCCATGCCTCAGTTAAGTCCCACACCCAACTCCAACAGCAGCATCAGTAGTTGTGGAAGCAGCGGCAGCCATAAAACCCACGGCATGGGTTCAGCCGCCGGGAGCGGCCACCCTCCAACAGGCCGGAACAAAATGGTTTTAGGAGCAGGAATCGGAGCCAGAGATGAAGGACATACGACGTATTCATCTTCTCCTCTCGATAAAATGCAAGATCCAGGCCTGAATAGTCTAAATGCTCTGAGCTCGCAAGTAGCAAATTTACCAAACACAATTCAGCACATGCTCCTCACCGACACGGTGCTCACGCAGAAGAAGAAAGACGGCACGCTGATGCAGCAGGCGGCAGGCGTGCCAACTTCACAGCCCAGAAGTCGAAATGCCAGCGCGGCGTCCAGCACCAGCACGGTCAAAGACGGAAGCGCAGGAGGGAGTGCGGACGGTGCCAGCATAGACGCCAGCGTGGATGAAGACTCCTCGCTGATGTCAGTCGGAGGCTCGTTAGGTGCCAAGGTGGAGCGCGAGGAGCAGCTCTCCGAGGGAGAACACGGCAGAGTGAGGCAGATGAGTGGAGCGAGCAGCGGATCTGAACCCGCAAACTATCATCGGAGTCACATCCAGGAACCCGCTGGACCGGCAGCCAACGTTAAATCTCTCATCAGCCCAGATGCACTTTCAAAAGACCCTAATGTTTCTGAAGCGAAAGAAAACGAAGCGCACGAAGCGTCTTCTGCGTCGTCTCCCCCTGCTGGACGGCAGCCATCTGAGACTGGTCCAGTTTCACATCGAACGTCCTCGTCCTCGTCCAGAAGCATTCCTCCACCTCCCCAGCCAAACTGTGTCGTACAGTCTGACTTAACCTACAGTGACAACAGAGGTGGGCACAGTAAGACTGCAGCTGTTAAAAATGAAGTCATCAAAAAAGAAAGTGAAGGTCAAGCTGAGAAAACAGAGAAAGACAGAAGCCAGATGCTGAGAGATTGTGAAGTCAGCACACAGAACGGTCAGGAAAAAGAAAATAAGTCACACATTGCATCTCGATTACACAACATCGAGAGGGAAGAAAAGCACACGTCTGACGAGCAGCAAAGTGCCAGTGGTGTCGGTGTGATTGTTTCAGCCAGATCTGAGGGGAGCCGCGCCGAGAAAGGCAAACAGCTCCAGGACAACAGCGCCGAAGAGAAACCCTTGTATTTGAGAGAGTCCAGCAGCCACAACGGAGACGAAGGAGTGGATCTGAGTCTGTATTCCTCCCAACACCAGAAATCAAATTTTGGCCGTCCTCAAAACCCTCCGCAGTCTGGACCACATAAATATGGCTACCCAGAGTCGACATATGGCTCAGATTTTTCAATAAAGAAAAGAGGGAGGGCTGGTGATGGGAGTGTGATGGAATCAAATTCCAGATACTTTGGGTACCAACAGTCACAGACTGGCTACGGCCCCGTTCATCCGAAAGACGGCGTTTCTTTAGCAGAGCCGTTGGTGAAGCGAGGCCAAGGACCTGGGACTAAAGTTCTGGAGGACGGCTCTCAGTTGCAGCAGTTTCCCAGCTTGTTACAGGAGGTTCTCCAGGGTTACAATTTAGACCGACGCTACGGCCGAGCCGAGCAGACGTTCCCTGCGCATCTTTTAGCTCAACAACAGTTTCAGACCAGACACCCGTACGGACTCAACGACAACATGAGAATGCAAAGTGGAGTTTCCGACACTTTGGCTCATTCAGGCCAAATAGACGGTAAACCCGTGCACTCAAACCTGCGTCACGGGAGTGAGCCCGATTTCACCTCTGAGCCTCAACCGCTGGTGAAGTCAGAAGTGTCAAATGCAAGTATTTTGCAAAATGCAGACAGACCTGAACTGGGTGTGTCTCAGAGCGATTTACCACAGGCTGCAGAAGCTCAGCAGCCCCCACCCAAACATATAAACTTAGCCGACTACTCTTTACCACAAAGAAAAGTGTTGTCTAATTTGTCCACTTCGTCCTCTGCCGTTCAGGAGCTTCTTATGCAAGAGCCAGAACCACTAACTGGCAGCGGTGGTCAAAACGAGTCTCTAAAGTCCTCCTCCTCCTCCTCCGTCTCCTCCGTACTGGTCCCTTCTGAGCGCTGCTCCGTCATCTGTGATGTTTCCCCGAACCGACGCAGCACGCCCGAAAGGGACAGGGAAAGCGAACGGGAGAAAGAGAGAGAGAAAAGTCAGCCTGGCCCTTCTGTCATCCAGCAGCCATTTTCCAGCCAGGCAGCAGCCAGCGACTTAAGTAAGAAAGACATCGTCGAGAAACAGGTGGTGAAAATGGAAATGGTGTCGAAGGAGTCGGGTCCAGAGGCTTTGAATTTACAGACAGATCACCACGGCGGCGGGGGACTCCACGAGCCTGACATGGAGTATCATCAAAAGTCATCTGTTGTAATGAACGCTGACCCCTACAGGAGAGGAAACGTAGACATTTCCTCCTTGTCGTCTCACCCCATGAGCGCTAATCCTTTATCGTCGCCCTCGAGGCATCAGTCCTACCTCCACGGTGTTGATTTATCAGCTGGCAGCGGCAGCGGTTTTCCCGGATATCGATACGGAGATACGAGAGACGGGAACATGATTCCACGCAGCGGCCCGCATTTCCCCCCCCACCACCCCTACCACAACCTGTCTCACCCGAGTCAGTCCACCAATAAGCTTCAGATGTATCCCCACGCTCGAGGTCTGCCGCATCACCCGCACGAGATAAGTGAGTGGGTGAAGGCGATGAACAGGCCGACCAAGGACGTGATGATGCAGCCGGGCTCCTCTCCAGGAAGACACAAGGTCAGCCAATCAGAGCCAAGACAGAGGATGATCCCCCAGACTGACATGTCCGACGAGCAGCACCCGAGCAAAATGTCAATGCATCATCAGAGTCCTTACTACAATTTGAAAATGTGGGAGTCGACGCACGCGGGTCGGGAAGTCCCCAGAATGTTGGAAGGAGACTCCTATTTCAGAACAAAGCCCCCGCCGCCTCCCCCTCCTCCCCCTCTTCCTGCTCCTCCCCCTGTGGCGTCCCAGGGCCCCGCTCTGCCGCTAATGAGTCACGGTCAAACGGCTGCTGCTGAAACTAAAATCACCCAAGATGTCAAACCCCCCTGCCCTCTTCCTCCTCCTCCTCTTCCTCCTCCTCCTCCTCCCAGTTCCACCAAGCCTCCCGAGGACACTAACTCCACTGCACCACAGGTACGTCAGACCAAAGCCGGGGGTTCTGCAGACACTAACCCGCTAATGCTGAGGAGGAGGGTTCGATCTTTTATCTCTCCCATTCCGGCCAAAAGGCATTTGCAGGACATATCACAGCACAGAGCCGCCGCAAACTCACACCACTCTCCCGGGGCTCAAACTGAGGCCGGCAACCACAGTAAGGACGAGTCGGACGGCTCGGACGTCCCGTGTCCGAGGCTGACTTCTCCGACGCAGGGGGAGAACATGTACTCCCACGCCGTGTCTCCCGCACATGCTAATGCTAAAAGTATGACTCCTAGGAAAGGACGGGGTTTGAAACTGGAGGCAATAGTTCAGAAAATTACCCCAAATATTAAAAAGTCATCGGCTCCTCACGCTGATGAGGACTCGAACCATTATCCGTGCTTCTCTCAGACAGAATCGCAGCCCTTTAATGAGTCCCAGGACCAGGACTTGGCTCATTTCTCCAGAGTGTCAGGGGTGAACGACGGGTTCCTGGACGACGGCCACTCCTTGAACAACATGATTCCCTTCAGGGGAGTTGATGAGACGGGACCGTTGCCTCTGCCCACCTACCCGTGTGACCCCCACCAGGCGTCCCAAACCATCAAACCGGACTTTGACTTTGGATTAGGAGCCGCGGTGGCTTCAGCGTCCGACGACAAGGAGGACTTTGCCCTGCTCGGACCCTTGCCCCCTCCTCCGCCCGTCCCACGCCCCGTCCAAGGCTCTCCACCGCCGTCCTCCTCAGCGCTGTCCGATATTCAGCACTTCACCAACACTTATCAGCAGCTGGAGACGAGGAGAGGAGAGCAGTCGGCTGCCAACCTCCTCCGACAGAAACTTCAAGAATCTGGGATGGGCTTTGAGGACTATCCTGGGAGTGACTACTACGGCGCCACCCCCCCTCAAGGACACATGCTGAGCAGACACTCCATGTCCTCCGGGAGGTCCAGTCTGTCCCCACAAGACTCTAAACAAGAAAGCCTTGTCCCTAAAGGCTACTTCCCATCTGGGAAGAAGAAGGGCCGGCCGGTGGGCAGCGTAAACAAACAAAAGAAGGCCCAGAGCCAGAACCAGAGCCAGAACCCGGTCCAGACGCAGGGTCAGCCCCAGACTCAAGTCCAAACACAGAACACAACTGTGACCGTTCTTTCTGGCCCACCCACTCCGGCCACAGTCACCACTCCACCCCCGCAGGCTGTGCAGGCTGGCAGCAGCTCCCCAGAGCCCACAGCGCCCCCTCTGTCAGACAGTAAAACGACTCCTCCCTTGACTCCTCCAGTTTTGACCCAGGTTATAAAAGTGGACGTTGAGAGCGAGGACACGCAGCCGGAGACGGAGGTCAAACCTGTGCGGCGGCGGCGCAGAGGTGTCAAAGACGAAGACGAGCCTTTTGAAGCGGGCGGGCAGCAGAGGAGGAGGAGGAGGCGGGCGGCCACGGTGGTGCCCCCTTCAGTGACTAAAGATGACCCAGATACACCTTCAGAGAGTGTGTTCTGTAGCCTGGGCACCAGCAGAGTCTTCCTGGATTCAAACAGAAAAGGCGTCTTTGTGCCACACATACACGTGGAGAAGAAAGTACCGGAAATCGGGGCCGTGTGCACCATCGTTAACGCAGAGGAGGACAAGATGAAGGGAGAGCGCAGCGCAGTGGTGGGGAAAGGAGGCGCAAGTGCGATTGATTCTCTCCTGACCTCGGCTCTCTCCTCACAGCTGTCAAGGAAAGACAAAGAATCGGAGAGACGGATAACGGAGGAGGTGGAAACGACTCTCCCGTCTGGAAAAGCACTTCCTTCGTCGGACTACGTCGTCTCCGGCCCCGTGATTACGGAGACCAGTCACTCTGGGCGTCTGCTCTGCTGCCTGTGTCAGAAATGGGCCAATTACAAACACCTGGGCGATCTCTACGGACCCTTCTATCCGGCCGAGTACGCTGCAAAGCTCCCGAAAAACCAGCCTCAGGTCAGACAGTGTCAGACGGGCACCGGCACCAACAGAACCGGACCAAACCCCGACGTGAACGCCAGCACTCCGCCGAGCGCCGTCCAGGACTCTCACGCCCAAGACGCCCAGTTTAACAAGCCTCTGTCCGAGTGTGACAACGCCATCAGTCTGGATTCGTTCGGCGCTCCGCTGAGAGCGCCGTCTCCACCAGGTGTCACCGATAACATCATGATGAGCGTGGCGTCGGCGTTCAGTAACAACACATTCTGCTCCACCAGTAGAACCACGTCTCTCTCCTGGGACCTCAATCTGGATATGAGACTCATTCCCGAGCTGAAGCGAGAGCCCGGCCTGGGCGCCGACCCGCCGCAGACGCAGACGCAAACGCAGACACAGATGCAGCCGCCGCTGCTGCAGCAGCCGCCGGCGGAGGAGGCTCAACAGTGGCCCCAACACAGGAAGCTGACCTCGCACCCCCGCTTCAAGAGGAGACACAAATCCAGCGAGGATTCCCCCAGGATGGTGCCCTCGAACAGCAAAGCCTCGCTGCCTTTCCAGCCCCCGCCTCCAGCCCTGGACTCCCTGGGACCACTGGCCCAGCTGGCCCAGCTGCCCCAGATGCCCATGGACCCAGAGGAGCTGTGGGTCCACGAGGGATGCATCGTGTGGACCAGTGGGATTTACCTTGTCAATGGGAAGCTGTACGGCCTGCAGGAGGCACTAGATGGCGCCAGGGAGACAGTGAGTGGTCTTTGTTAATTTAGGATCAGTGCAGGCTGAAACCCAGAGTTTGCCCCCACCCCTCTCCCCCCTGGCTGTGATTGTGTGAATTACAGCTGCAGATGTGTCACGGGGGTTTTTAATGTGCATTTCTGATCTTCTGTCTGTCACCTCCACCCAGAGCTGCTCCTACTGTGAGATGGTGGGCTCCACGCTGGGCTGCTACAGCAAAGGCTGCACACTCAGATACCACTACCTGTGTGCCATCGAAGCAGGTGAGTGTCGGCGTCGGAGACGACCTCGCTGCAAAATGTCTGACTTTAATTTCACGGTGAATGTTTTTTTCTCTTCTTTCTGCCCAGATTGTTCTCTGAACGAAGACAACTACTCACTGCGCTGTCCGAAGCACAAGGTAAAGAAGGAGAGGTTGGTCTCTTTACTCTTTCTTCAGACACTAGTTTTAAGGTCTTGCTAGAAAAAAAAAATATATTTTTCAGTTCACTTTCAACAAAACCTAAAAGGAACTTGTTAAAGTTATGTAAGCTTTACAAAAGTTTTTTTTTTCTTCTTTTTCATCCATAACTGAATGAATTTGAATTTGAATGCACCTGAAGTCGGTGGATTGACCAGACAAAGAACCAGGCCGTGACCTGAGGTCCGTCAGAACTCTTCAAAGAAAGAATTCTCTGACACGGACGCCACCACGAGTAGACGAACTTTAGATTTGAATTTATGGATAAATTATTTTGTAATTCACCTTGAAAAAGATGTACGGTTTATCGTTATGTCTTAGACTTTTTGACTTGGCTCTTGGCCGTCGTTATCCTCCGTCGATGTCTTGACTGATCCTGGATCAATTCATGTCCACTGATCAAGTCTCCCTCCGTCCTGCGGTGCACACCGTGCTCCTGCGCGTTGCTAGGTTACGCCGCTGTGCGTTCAAGGCCTCGGCTGCTGTGACGGCTGAGGAACGATCGCAGTCTTTTTTTTCTGTTTCTACCAGAACCTTCTGTGTCATTTATGTAGCTGTGGTTATATTAAACTGTAACTTCCTGTGTGGTTCTCCTCCACAGTTTACCCAGATCGTCAGGCCAGCCAAGTCAGTGTATGTGGAGCAGTCAGAGAGAGGCTGAGCGACCAGAGGAGGAGCAGGAGGAGCTGCAGGAGTCCGGCTGCTGTGAGTTCACAGAGTTTTAACAAAGGTTTGATATGAACTAGATTTAACGCGACGTTGACCCGTTTGACCAAATTTAAAAAAATTAAAAAAGTTAATAATTCATTATCAACCTTAATTTTTGCCTCTGCATGATGTAGCAGTTTTGCTGTTCACAGCAGATGGCGCTCTTGTTTTCTCACTTTGGTTACACCGGTCTGTTCTAATGGAGAAAAAAAAAAAAAACTTGCAAAAGCTGTAGTCAACATGTGCCTCCACCCTCCTCCACCTCCCTCCGTCTCACCCCCTCTACTGTTACACCAACCAACTGCATGTCCTCCATCACTACACCCATAAACCCTCTGGACTCTTTCCTTCTTGCCCGGCAGCTTCAGCTCCACCTCCACCTCTAACTTCATCACCAAACTGCTCCACCTTCACCTCTCCCTCTGATCTTGTTTCATTTGTGATTCTCTCCATCATCCTCCTCTCCTCCACCTCCAGCTCCATCTCAGCTTCCGGTTCATTCTACAGAAACCGTGCATCATAGCAGATCTCACTACCGTCTGCTGAAACCTCCGCTTTTAACTTTACTGCAGTCCTTCCATCGCAAGCCACCCCCCGCCTTGATCCACCCTGGCTCCCCCCTCTACCTCACCTCTTTTGTACGATGTCTCTGACACAGAACGGTTGACTCCTGGTCCTTAAACACCTCCTCCTCCTCCTCCTCCTCTTCCTCTTCTTCTTCTCCCTGTGACGCTGCGTATCTCTTCATTTCTGTGTCTCCTGCTCCAGGTTAGTTTTGGTCATTTGACGCCTGAATGTCCTGACGGGGCGCCCACTCTCATCCCCACAGGAAAAGACAGGACTATGGTCTGTGATGGACAACACCGAAATGGAATGTACAATTTCTTCTACACCAATCGGCGTCATTCACATTTAAAGGAAGAAAAAAACAAAAAAAAGAAACTTTTTTTTTTCTTTTTTTCCAAAGAGTTACTGCTTCTTACCTAGAAAATGGAAGAAAAAAAAAAAACATGGACATGCAACATAGAGGGGTGGAAAAACTACAGAGGTCAAAGGTCAAGGTGGAGTGAATTGAGAGGAAACTTGAAGAACAAAAAAAAGGAGAGAAAAAAAAAAAAAAGCAAACATCAACCCTGGGCTTTATTTCCTTTTCTTCCGGCACCATGAAAGTGTTAAACACTCATTTATTATCATTTGTATTATTGTTTACCTTTTTTTCTTTTTTTTTTCCTCTTTTTTTTTCTTTTTTTCCAGATGCATATTGGGAGCAATGTGGGTTTGAAGCCCAGAAAAGCTAATGCGAGAGGGTTGTATCCTGTATTACCATATCATATTAAGACGATCGCAACTTTTATTTTATTCCTCATTATTTTATTTTTTTCGTATCTTCATCATCAGTATTTACTCATCAGATTGAAAATGGATGTGAAGACTTAAAAGAACGAATCATGGCTTGAGTTGGTTTTTCATTCCCGGAGGAGAAGAAGAAGAAGACGAAGACCGAGTGCCATTGTTTGGATTGTCAGGGTCAAGTTTGCCACAAAGACATTATTGCCTTGGAGAACGGACATCTGTTGCCTTTCAAAAGTCATATGTACGAGTGCGAAATGTGTGAGTGAGCGTGTGCGTGCGTGAGCGAGCGAGAGCGAAAGAGAGAGAGGGATCGGCCAAAATGTCCGATGTCTGAATCTTGGATTCCATTTTTTTTGAAAAGTGTTCTTATTTTTCATCACTGGGGTTTTTATGGTACAGATAGTATTCCTGAGGAATCAGGTGGACAGTCTTATTTTTCAAGTAAAAAAAAAATCTTTGTAAATGTGCAAAGAGAAGGAGTGGGCAGGAGGGGGCGCTGTGGAGCGAGGGCGGGTGTCTGCCATCTTCATCTGCGAAAATGGGAAGAAGAAAAAAAAAAAAACCAGATGAAGAACGCGACGTTCGGTGGTTTTTTGTTGTCGTGGAACTGTGTACTGGCTGCACGACTGCGTACGTTGTTGCACAGGAAGTTCCGCGTTTGACTGACGTGTGTTTCAGTCCCCCCTGGCGCCACGATTTTTTTTTTTTTTTGGGAACTGAAAACTCTGGACACTAGGTGTGAATACGAGTGGCTCTGATTGGCCACGGCTGGTCCCAGTATTTTTGAACGGTTTTATTCATTTAAAACAAACGGAGGCGGGGAAGACGCTCACGGATCCGTTCACGACAAGCGTTGCCATAAAAAAAAATTTTAAAAGTGAGTCATACATGGTGTCGTCGTTATCATTTTTTATTGTTATTCTTGTAAAAAAAAATAACCCAACAAAAAAAACCCAACAAACATCCAACTTCAGAGACGGTCACACTATTGAAACCATGCTGTATCAGAACCCTGTCAATATGTATATGAAGTATGAATACACTTTAAAACGCTCCGGCTGTGCTGCACTCCTCATTTCTAGGACTTCTTCTTCTTCTTTTTTTTTTTTTTCAAATTTACATTTTTTTATAAACATTCTTTCACTTTTCAGGTGGACACACATTTGCTTTAAATCTCAAATCTCTTTCAGTTTCTTAAAAAAGTCATTTTTCACATGCATCAATTCTTGCCTTACTGTTATCAAACGCAGTCTCCTTCCTTGCCCCGCAGGGGGCGCTATAACAGTTGTATTATTGCCCTGGTGTGTGAGTTGAGTGTCCAAGTACAACATTATTGTTTCATGGTTGTCTTCTTGTAACGGATGGCTGGGATACGTTAGCACAGAGCGCCGCCGTGTGGTCGAGCCGTACACTCCAACAGCAAAATGACAAAACTTTTTTTTTATTTTTCTATTTAAAATACTTTTTTTTGTCTTAGTTGTATCATCGCTGCCTATATTTTGTGTTTCCAGTCTGTGACTTTTTTTTTCTGCCTATATTTTGTGTTTCCAGTCTGTGGTTTCGTCCGTTAATTCACCTGCAGGAAAAAGATTACACTTTGAAATGATGATTTTCAGCCATTACAACCTTGACCCCTGTGACCTCTCTGTGGAGAGGTCACCAACTCCTCCAAATGACTGCACATACATACATAAGATATGGATATGAATTGTTTTATTATTCATGGAACAGCCTGCGTTGGCGTTATTTGTTCACCGTGTCAAGGTCGTGGAGTGGAATTTACACACGAGGGAAAAAAAACCAAAAAAAAACCAACGACAACAACAAACACAGCTGCAGAGACAGAGATGAGTGACAGTGGATTAAAGTCAGTCTGAAATGAAAACAGATGGAACAGAGTGATCTGTCTCAGGATTTAGACAAATGGATTAACGAGGTGTGTGTGTGTGTGTGTGTGTGTGTGTGTGCTCTGCATGCTGAGGTCAGTGTAACGGCCAAACGTCTCCATCACTTCTTGCAGAGAAAACAAGCTGATGAGGTGAGTGGGTGTTTATTATTTTTATTTTTTTTGTCTGTCATTAAAAATAAAATTTCATCTCCACAGAAACCAAGCTCCCCCTACAGGACGGATTCCACGTGGCGACGTTTTTCACACAAAGTTCTTCAGGGGTTTTTCTTTTTTTGCCCCCAGACTGTAGTGATTTTTTTTTGTCACGGTTCTTTTTTTTTCTTTTTTTTCTGTTCCTGTGATTAGTCACCGTCGACCTGCGACTTCTCCGAACGCATCGTGCTAATCAGCCGACGGGTCGGAGCAGCTTCTCCTTGGAAACTGAAAACGTGCTGCTGGTATTTATAGTGACGGGTGGAGGAGCTGTAGCTGAAGGAACGAGGAGAAACCAGGAGTCACCTCTGAGTCTCCACCTCAGACGGAAACAAAAGAGGAGGAAAAAGTCATAATCTGTAAATCAGTTTTTCTAATCCAGGTCTGTTCACTGCACAGTGGAGGACAAAACTATCAAATGCAAACATTTATGTGTGTTTTCCAAGTGATTTCATTGAAATATATATATATATATATATATATACGTGCTTCATAATTCAGCTCGACTCCATTTGATTCTCATTCTTCTTTTTTCTTCCATCAGCTCGAACCCTCCCGCCCCCACAGCATGATGGCGCTGTTGCAGCCGGTGCGCTCTCCTTGCTTGTCCTTCATCCAGACGACCCTGTCCCTTCTGCTGGGCGGCTTCGCCCTGCTGTCCTCCCACTGGTGCGTGGGTAAACAGAAGGTGCCCAAACCTCTGTGTTCGCCCACCAAACACAGCAACTGCATCCCCGTCCCGGGCGTCTCCAACTCCTCCAGCATCCTCTTCTCCTGGGAAACCGGAGACGACCGCTTCATCTTCCCGACATTTCACACCGGCCTGTTCGTCACCTGTGAGGAGAACATCTACACGGACGCCTGGGGTGAGACAGTTTAATGTAAAGTTTTTAAAACTTTTAAAACTAGCTAGCTCCATCAGTGGCTTCTAAACTGTTTCTGCAGCGCCCCCTTGTGTACATAAGACTGTTATCACACACGTTTATGGCTGTTGGTTCAAATCTCTGCTGGTTATCGGTTATTACTCGTTTCTTTTTTATTTTAACATTTTCTTTTTTTAATTTCCAGAAGAGAAGTGTCGAAGTTTCTACTATTTAACCCCAAGATCTGAAAAAGGTAAATTAGATTCTTCTTTTTTTTTTTTTGCTGTACATTTCTATGTTGACGACACTCTTCTTTGACTGATAGTTTTACAACCCCCTCCCCCTCCCCCTCTCACCCCCTCTCCCTGCAGCTATGATGTGGCTGTCCCTGGTGTAAAAGCTCCTCTACGTGGCT
This sequence comes from Cynoglossus semilaevis, assembly GCF_000523025.1. NCBI lineage: Eukaryota > Metazoa > Chordata > Actinopteri > Pleuronectiformes > Cynoglossidae > Cynoglossus > Cynoglossus semilaevis. The sequence continues at coordinate 12,778,208 of NC_024323.1, forward strand.
CTCCTCTTCATCAGCTCCTTACTCCTGTCTGTGCAGCTGTGCCTCAAGGCCTGGTTCCCGTCCACCCAGCGCTGGGGCCAGCTCCTCAACGCCTTCGCCGCCGTCTTCACAGTACTAGGAGGTACTGTGTGAATACTGCTACTGAATACTACAGCTACTAGAGAGACCACCAACGTCACCTTTTACCCTCACCCTGTCTCTTCAGGTCTCCTGGGGATGGTGGGTCACATGATGTTCATGCAGGTGTTTCAAACCACCGTCTCGATGGGACCGGAGGATTTCAAACCCCACAGCTACGGCTACTCCTGGACCTTCTAGTAAGTCTGTTCAATCTCAATCTAGTACCAGATCTGGGCAATCTATGGTCCGCAGGCCACGTCCGGCCCCTCTGACTGCCTCCGCCCGGCCCCGGTTCGGTCGGCGCGAGATCAGCGTTAAATTAAAAGTCATGAGGAAAAATTATTTTATCTGTTTACTACACTGTGTTGGAGATATTTCTGTTTATCTGTTAAGTTGGAAAAATAATTTAAAAATATAAAAAGTTTATATAAAAGTTTCCCTAAACCTCCCACCCTCCCTGCACTACCTCCATGGACCCCTAGGGGTTTGCAGTATTTCTGTTGAAAACCTCTTGGGTCTAGAAGCCGATCATCTTCGCCGTCGACTGTTGGAGTAGTAAAAAAAAAAAATAGTAAAAAAATAAATAAATAATTGACCGAAACTTCTTTTGTAAAATATAAGGTCTTTAAAAATTTCCCCAAAAAATTCTAATTGTTTCAGAATTTTGGGAGAATTGAATGAAGTTTTGTAAACGTTCAGACTTCTAAAAATTCAACTCTTTTTTTTTTTTAAAGGACAAATCTGACTTGATCTGCTCTGAGTCACAGGGATCCTCAGTTCACAGCGTCCCAGTGGGAATACTGTCGTTCAAATGCAATGGGAACGTTAACAACTTCCCAAAATATTTTTACGAGCTGCAGCAGAAACGGCCGTTTGTTCTCCTAACGTTAAAAGTCACATGACTCAAAAATCCAGAGCAGTGAAAACAAAAACAAAAAAAAATCTAATTTTCAAAGTTGCTGCCAGTCTGCTGTTTATTTTTTCCCAAACCCTCTTTATGGTATTTGCAAAAAAAATTCTCTTCATCTCGAGATCAAAATGTACGGTTGTCACGGAAACAAGGAAGAAAATAAAGCCACGGCCGCTCTTCTTCTCTGCTCCTTGACCTCAAGGTCAAGGTCATTCCTCCAATCAAACACTCGCATCTACGGCTGGTTTACCCGTAGCTCGTAGTCAGTCAGGCTGCTCATCGCTAAAAAAAAAAAAACTAGTAAAAATTAAAAAAGAAAAAAAAAATTAACAGAAGTTTTTTTTTCTCCTATAGAGGGCGCTGTAGGGTTATATCTTCACAGTCTGGTCAGAATGGCTCCAAAAATTAAGTGATAATTATTGTAAAATTTAGTGTAAAATTATTTGTGTATTTGAGTGTATTTTTAAGTGAGCTCAATGAGTGTAAAATTTAGTGTAAAATTATTTGTATATTTGAGTGTATTTTTAAGTGAGCTCAGGGTGTAGTTAGTAATCTAGTTAAGAGTACAGTTACATCTATAGTTACTTCTATACTTGAGTGAATATTTAAGTGTCTCTCTCTCCCCCCTCTCTCTCTGCAGTGTGGCCTGGTTTGCCTTCACCGTCTGCATGTCCGCCGGTGTCTCCACCTTGAACAACTACACCAAGAAGGTGCTGATGGTTGGACCCAGACGTGGCTCCGCCCTCAACCCGTGCAGCTTTACCTTTTCAGGACCTCTGCCACCACCTGCCCGGCACTACGCCCCGCCAAACACCGCCATCTCCACCATCTGCCTCCCTCCTCCCCCGCCGATCTCCCACCTGTCTCCATACTACGACCCTCCGTCAGGTGAGTCTCCTCCGTCCTCCCGGAGGCTCACGCCCTCCCTCTCTCCTCCCTCGCTCCGTCACTCTGACTCTTTGCCACCTCCTTCCTCTCCTCCATCTCCCGACTCCCCTTTCCACCGTTT
>NC_024323.1:12781361-12782921 GCF_000523025.1 Cynoglossus semilaevis
CGACTCCCCTTTCCACCGTTTGTCTCTCCCCTCCTCATCTCCGTCACCCACACCACCCGTCTCCGCCCTGGAACACCAGGGGAACTGTGGTGGACCAGACGAGGACTGCAGTCCGCTCTGAGTCACAACGTCAACAACGAGATATAATAAATTAAAAGACTGGGTTTATCAAACAAATAACAACATGGAATCATTTTCTAATTGGAATCTGGGCTAAAAAATCAGTCGAGTTAAATACACGTGTTATTTACACACACTGTGTGAAAGAGTTTTAGTTTCAACCAAGAACCTCTGGCTTAAAATACCCTCACGACCCCCAACAGGTGTTTGTGAGGGGCTTCAACCTCAGGTGCGCGGCCCAAGTTGTGTGTCATGTTTAGGAATTTAAATTGAACTCTTCGTAACAAAATTAACAGATTAGCTAAGTTTGCGATCAATCACGATTAATCCACAGCTACTCTGCGTTATTGTTTGTCAACTCCTAAATGTCTCCGTTGAATTCCTTCTAAGGTGGTAACTTTTCACAAGGTTTTACAGTCGGGCGGTCGTTCGGACGCAACCCGTTCCTGGGACCAGGTCGGGATCAACCTGCGGAACTTTGGGTCTAAACAGAATAAACAACAGTCTGATCAGTTGGATAAAAATCAAGTTTTATTGTTGCAAAAATCATCATCATCGAATGATTCTTACAAAAAAAAAAAAAAAAAGAACAGAAGCCGCACGGAACCACAAGAAGAAACACGGTGGCAAAAAAATATTTACATGTTACAGTATATTTGACTGTCGGGGTCAGAACAGACGCTGGTTTGGATTGACTTTCACTTTAATGACGTGGATTAACAGTTAACTCTGAGGACACCTGCTGGTCAGGGTTAGAACGATTAAAACATTCACCTAATGATAAATAATTCAACACGATTACGTTTCCAGTTTCACACTTACACAACTGTCATCGTTAGTGGCACATTATATGAAGAGGGAACGACAACAAAAAAAAACAAAAACTAAAATTATAAACTCAACCCTTTGTAAATCCAACTCTCACATCCATATATGAATATACATTAAAACAAAGACCACAGATTTTTTTCAGGGACAATTACAGATTATTATTCTAATTTAATTTATCTTGTAAACATCCAGGCCTTTTTTTTTTTTTTAAAGATAACTACAAAAATATTCTTAACCCCCCCTCCCCCTCCACCCCCCCTTCCCTCAGATTACATTGTGATTGACTGAGTTTGTCTTCAACTGCATTCACCGAACTTCCCACGATCTGAGCGCAGACTCACTAAATCACGTAAAGTGCCTGTTTTCGAGATCGTCGAGCGGCGTCTGAGGCTGAACCGACACCGGCAGCTTCACATCGGATCAGTTTCAACTTTAACTCTGGTCCGGACACAGATTTCAGCGGCCAGGGTGGATCCAGGCAGAGACGCAGTGGCACGGAGGGGAGTCGGGGGTGGGGAGGGCAGGGGGCGCTCTAGTGTCCAGCTCACGCCGTCTTCTTACGTAGCACAAAGTAAGTGATGGAGGAGATGAGGGTGATGGCGAAGGAGA
>NC_024323.1:12802581-12803254 GCF_000523025.1 Cynoglossus semilaevis
GGGGGGGTGGGGAGGGCAGGGGGCGCTCTAGTGTCCAGCTCCCGCCGTCTTCTTACGTAGCACAAAGTAAGTGATGGAGGAGATGAGGGTGAGGGCGAAGGCGATCCACGCCAGGATGAAGCAGTGGCCGTACCAGCCGAACTGCTCGTCGATGTGGAAGCGGTCGGTGTAGATGGCGGCTGCGATCATGATGCACAGACCTGGGGGAGAACCGAGAGACGGGGTGGAGTGAGAAGGTGCGGCGAAACGAAGGAAAAGTCAGACATGTGAGGAACAAACGTAAGACTCACAGGCGAGGAACTGGAAGACGCCGGAGATGGTGAACCTCTTCCCTTTCTCCAGGGTGAAGAGCTGGGCCACGAACACGAAGATGCCCAGGATGGAGAAGATGCACGCCAGGATGGAGCTGGCCTGCACTGCCTGGAGGTAATCTGCAGGGGGAGCCAGAGATGGAGATAAACAAGGAGTGCGTGTGGGTGTGTGTGAGAGCAACAGTGTGTCCTGGGAAACGCCCAGGAAACACTAGGGGAGGAGGAGGAGGAGGAGGAGGAGGAGTGACTCTTTGGCATCTTTTGGAAAATGTGGTCGGAGCGTCGCCGCGGCAGAGGCCGGAATGTTTACGTTCAAAACATCCCAGACGCTGAAGGACCTCCGAACGTGATAATTGTGTCGG
>NC_024323.1:12804543-12806097 GCF_000523025.1 Cynoglossus semilaevis
GGAAAAGTCAGACATGTGAGGAACAAACGTAAGACTCACAGGCGAGGAACTGGAAGACGCCGGAGATGGTGAACCTCTTCCCTTTCTCCAGGGTGAAGAGCTGGGCCACGAACACGAAGATGCCCAGGATGGAGAAGATGCACGCCAGGATGGAGCTGGCCTGCACTGCCTGGAGGTAATCTGCAGGGGGAGCCAGAGATGGAGATAAACAAGGAGTGCGTGTGGGTGTGTGTGAGAGCAACAGTGTGTCCTGGGAAACGCCCAGGAAACACTAGGGGAGGAGGAGGAGGAGGAGGAGGAGTGACTCTTTGGCATCTTTTGGAAAATGTGGTCGGAGCGTCGCCGCGGCAGAGGCCGGAATGTTTACGTTCAAAACATCCCAGACGCTGAAGGACCTCCGAACGTGATAATTGTGTCGGCGTTCAGAGACTGAGGGTGTGATGTTCAGAATCATTGTTTCCCAAAGACTGGGTCGCAACCCTCAGGTGGGTCGCAAGAGTTTTTTGTTTGGGGTCGTTTCACGTCGTGTTTCCCAGGAGTTTACGAATAACGTCTATTGACTTGGGTCGCAAAAGTTTGGGACTAAAATATGGATCCCTAGAAAAAAACAGTTTGGGAAACACTGATCTGTATCACTGACTTCCTGTCGTTTGACCTTATGACCTCGGTCTGATCACAGAAAAAAAAACAAGAACTAAAGAAGGCGGATCGTTTGTGTCGCTCTTTCGCTACATGGAAACCTCTGGTGTCGCCCCCTGGTGCTTCAGATCGGCTGAAGCCCCGCCCACAAAGGTCAAGGTTTTTGTCAAAAATCCCAAACGTTCAGAGACAAACGTCCGGAGCGAGGACAGTGTGGTGCGGAGGAGTTCTTACCCTGAGGGTAGTGGGAGCCGGAGGGAATGTCGGTCAAGTTCCACACCCCGTTGGTCAGCACCCACCTGCCCCACAAGTCCGTGGAATAAGTGTCCGACGCCCACCAGGCCTGAGGAGGAAGAGGAGGAGGAAGAGGAGGAGACAGAAGTTTAGTACCGATTCAAGTCAAACTGTTTGAAAAAACTCCTTTGATGTTCGACTCAGTGAAAAATGTTGTAAACACAGCAGCGTGTGTGGAACGCCGTGCATGTGGGAATGTCAGATATTTCAAACGTCTGCAGCAAATACAGATGGACTGGACCGCGTGATGACATCACGGCCGAGCCGTCTGTCAGGCACAAATGTCAAATATGTGACAGAGAAGGACGGGGCCAAGTCCTCGGACCAGAGGGGTGAGGAGGGGGGAGAGTGACGACAGACGGACGCCTGTCAGGTCTCACTGCTGCCATTCCAACAGCCGGGGCGGGGGTCAGAGTTCGGGCGGTGACAACAGTGCCCCCAGGCTGTGGGTGTGTGTGTGTGTGTGTGTTATCGATACCTGCAGCCATGAAAAGCAGTAAAAACTGTGGAGCTTACATTGTCAATGGTGGCCACCAGGAGGAGGATGATGCCGATGATGTGAACGGCGAAGATGGCAGCGAGGAGAATCAGCATGATGACTGTGCTGCAGGGGGAGGGGGG
>NC_024323.1:12806920-12815573 GCF_000523025.1 Cynoglossus semilaevis
AGCCTTCGGGCGGTGACAACAGTGCCCCGAGGCTTTTTGTGGGTGTGTGTGTGTGTGTGTTATCGATACCTGCAGCCATGAAAAGCAGTAAAAACCGTGGAGCTTACATTGTCAATGGTGGCCACCAGGAGGAGGATGATGCCGATGATGTGAACGGCGAAGATGGCAGCGAGGAGAATCAGCATGATGACTGTGCTGCAGGGGGGGGGGGAGAGGGAAGGGGGGAGAGAGGGAGGGAGACAGTGAACTTGTTAAACCACTTCCCAAAACCTTTTCATTCACGATAAAAAACGATGATGGACGGCCAGACTCACACACACACACACACACACACACACAACAAGGGTCTACACAACAGAAACGAAAGTCACTTCCTGCTTTTCACATCAGGACACGGAGGCCCTGGAACACACACATTGAGTGTGTGTGTGTGTGCGTGTGTGTGTGTGTGTTCGTGCCAAACCCTGGCACCGACTCAGGGTGTGGCTTCACGACTTCTAATTACTCTGAGCTGCAGCTACGGCTCCTTCAGTCCGACGCCTGCAAATAAAATAAAAAAGTTCCCGTTGAGACGCAGCGAGGAGACGGGAGACGCTCCGAGGGTTTGGGGGCGTTCGCCCTGGTGGAGACGGAGACTTCGGTGAAGTGAAGCGCAGCAGCTCAGAGTCCCGTCGGGACGATGAGTTTGGACTTGTCTCCTGAGAGAAAGAGAAAAAAAAAAAACCTGCCACTCCTTAAAATAACTGCAGAGAATACCTGCTCTGCCACTGGGCAGAATCTACCCCACAACCTCTCAACTGTCACTGTCGTACAGCCCCGAGAAAACGTCACCTCCACGTCACTCGCAAAAATGGGAATTCTGGAGATGTTTTTATTGTGTTTTTTTTTTTGTGTGTGTGAGGTTCGACTCCAGTCTGGAAGGCGTGAACGCAGGAAGAGGAACATTCCAAATGTGCTGCTTCTCTCCACGTTAAAGGAGTGGTCAAGGGCTGGGCCCACACACACACGCTCTCACACACACTCTCACACACACACACGTCAGTGCTAGCTCCCTTTAACACCAAACTACACACACACAGAGGCAACAAACAGTGAAACAGTCCAAAATTCAAATTGCTCTGACTGGATGAACGTCTGCTCTCTGACCAGACTTTAGTCAAATGATTTCACCTCATTTTACTGAACGTCTAGTTGAAAAAATAGTAAAAAAAAAAAAAAAATTCAAATTAAACTCAGCAACAGCTGCTAAACTTCCTGTCAACTGTGTTCTTTAATCCGACTCCGTTCATTTCCGGGATAAAAGTGACACAAACAGGAGCATTAGAAAAGTTCAAACACAAAAATTAAAAATTAAAAAAAAAATACAAGACAAACAAGTCAGAAAACAAGGATGCTAGGATTTCAAATTTAAAATAAAATGTTTTCAGTTTAGATTAAATGAACATGACTTTTTTTTATATATATATAAATGTTAAAAGTTGTTGCAATTAAGAAGTAAAGTTGGCAGTGACGCTGGACAGGTTTGGGAGCACACACCCAAAAACTCCAGCATGTGTCGTTACGGCCTGGGAAAAAAAAGGTTAAAATTCCATTTCCTTAATGAAAAACAGTCCAAACCCTGGAGTCAAAAACTGTAGAACGGAGAAGAAGAAGAAGAAGAAGAAGAAACGGAGAGAGAATTGAAAAGGTTTTTTTTTTCCACTTGAAGATATTCTCTGATCGTCCGACTCTTCGAGTGTAATTCCTCCGGCCGTCTGTGACACCAGAGTCTAAATGTACAAACACTAGAAACCGCCGCTCACCGCCCACTTTGACCCCGCCCTCGTCCTGAGGCCACGCCCCCAGACAAGCCTCTCTCTCTCTGAAGATATTCTCTCTTCTTCTCCTCCTCCTCCTCCCCCCTCTCACCCTCTGTGACTCCGTGTTTACTCTACACATACTGTGAAGGCAGACTCAAACACAGCCGTGACTCCTGATTGGCTGTTCCTGCTGCGTCTTCATCACTCAGCTGACGATGATGATGGCGAGATGATGACTCACCGTGGGGGAAACTCCCACAACACTGGACCTTTATTGACAGTGACTCTACGCTGGTTACCATGGAGACCACCTCAGATGTCCTGACCGCAATCACAGAGTCAACTCCAGCATAAACACAGACACGGTCAGAGTCACAGTCAGCAGGACCAGCAGGGTGAGGGTTCTTCCTNCCCGCTTTTGTTACACAGAGGGTGAAGGAATGTTTTTGGTCATGAGGGAAAAAAAAAGAAGGTGGAGGCAAACGAGTGCAAGTCATGGCACGAGTGTGAGAGAGAAGGAGAGAAGGAGGCCCGGGAGGGAGGAGGACGGAAAGAGAGACAGAGGTAGAGAGAGACAGAGAGAGACAGAGAGAGAGAGTACTGTATTTGGAGGAGAGACGTTTCGTACAGCTGTGAGTGGAGTGTGTGTGATTATTAGTCACAGTTTCTTATCCTGGTGTGGTCGAGGTGATACTGACGGGGAGTTCATGGACTCTGAGTCAGGTACTGGTACTGGTACTGTATATACTGGTATACTGGAGTATTTTTTGAGTACTTGGAAGGGTTTTACTTTGACACAAACTGCGTCTGTTCACCAAGCTGGTATTATTTTACTTTTATTTATTTATTTTCAGAAATATGACATATTCAGAAAAACTAAAAAAAAATTTAAAATAAAATAAAATAAAACTAAAAAAAATCTGAAAAAGAAAAAATCCCCCCCAAAATATAAAAAAAACATTTAAATAAAAAAAATACATCAACAAAAAATGACAACAATATTTTTTTTTAATTTCATTTAAATCAATAGAATACTCTTCCAGAAAAAAAAAGTAAAAAGTGTAAATTCCAGTCACTAATCAAACAGTTCCAACATTTGTTTTTGCAGCTGAGGTTACAAATATGAGGAGGTCAAAGGGAAACAGCCGCAGCTTCAGGCCTGACTTCACCCTCAGAGGCTGAACATTCTCTTCATTCTTCAAAATGTGTTGGTTTTTTGTAAAAAAATCACACGTCTGAATGAACGTCTCTAGGAAACAGTGACTAAACTGGGCAGCAAAAAAAAAAGGAAGTGGAACCAAGACGAGGTGCGTGGCTGATGACGGTCACCATAACAACGGTCGGACGGGACGGTCACCAAGGACAACACAGATAACACTGTGGCTGCTGACCTGCAGAGGCAGGAGTCTGAGTCAGTACCTGGTCAGTACCTGGTCAGTACCTGGTCAGTACCACGTCTGTCTTTACTTCATCCTCAGCTGTGAGTCAGACTGATAATGATAATGTGTTCAGGACGGATCAACACCAGGATCCAGAGAACTGACTGAGCAGACGATGACGGAGACCTGCATCAGAAGAGCTCAGGGGGGCCCCCTAGTGGAGGCGTGGTTAATGCTACTGCCACAACGCAATGAGGTTGAAACGATGGTCTCTGTTCTCTGGAGTGTGTGTCCAAAACCATGCAGATTTGGTCAATCGAATAATATTTTTTCTATTTTTATATATTTGTACAAATATATATTTCTATATATTTGTACAGATAAACACAGCAGAAAATCTGCCCTCTGTATTTACCCCATCCATTCAACAGGAGCACGTGGTGTGGCCCACCTCTGTTGGCGCTCACTCAACACACCACTGCCCTACCCTGGCCAGGATTGGAACTGCCAGTCCTCTGATCACGACCCCTTTTAACCGCCAGGCTGGACGCGTCTGACCTTTGTGACCTTAGGTGATGTTTATTAAAAATACTGTAGTGGAGACGAAAAACTCCACGATAGTCAGAAGAGTTCCTGAGATTTTACCAAACGAAGAGGAAGTCGGAAAATCATTTAGTCCCGGCTACAGGTCAGCGTTACTGCGATATAAGAAGATGAAGAACGTCAGCACCTCAGCTGAGGACGGGCAGGACCGCCGAATGTGCATGACCTTTATGACCTTGTCATTGGACTACATATGGACCTAGCTACATTTGGACATCGGGGGGAAAAAAAAAAATCTCGTTCACGCGTTCACGTGCAGAGAGGAAGTCGTGTCAGTGCCGGCCTGCGGTCCAGATCGGCTTCTGGAAGGACAAAAAAAAACACGATCATGGAACCGTTGGGAAAGAGAAGCCTCCAGATGTTGACACAAGGTCTGGTGACGTTGATTTGAATGTTGCCATGACAACACTGTAAAACTCAGAACCAGTCCGGGCCATTCAGCTCCGTCCTAACCGACGGGGTTTGCGATGTCACACCTTGACCTGCGCTCAGCTTCCCGTCTCAGACAAATCTTTCTGGGAACACCTGTGAGTCAGGAGGATTTGTCAAATTCAGGTTTTGGACGACGGTTGTTTGCCGTCTTAGAAATCCAAAATGCACATAATAAATGTTGCCAGTAATCTCTTCATTGACATTCACGAACGCACGACTCCACCCCAGTTGACGGACAACTCCCTCCGTGTGAGCAGGAGCCGTGGATGTGTTCATCGGACCAGGACCAATCAGGTTTGAGATCCCACGCGTTTCAGTCGGTTTGAAAAGTGTTTCGTCGCAGAAAAACACAAAGACAGAGACAGAGAATAATAAAAAAAAAAAAAATTGATGTGAGAACAGAGAATGCGGTTCAACCTGATTCTATTCTGGGCGTGCCCCCCCCGGCCCTGCCCCCCCCCTCACCTTACAGGTGAGGTAATCTGGGGTTTGTAGTGAGCCCTTCAGGCTCCTGTGGCACTCCTACTGCAGTGAGTTCAACAAATGTCGTTTGTTCTGTAGTTGTGCAATAAAAAAAAAACGAAAAAAAAAAAAACTTGACTCGACTTTTTGGTTTTATTTATTAAAAAAAAAAAAGAAAAACAAAACAGGAAACAGTGTGAGGCAGCCGCCGTCTGTTCTCACAGTCAAACTCAGTAGGTGGCGTTACTTTATGAGCCTGCGGGTGGAGCCGCAGCTACAACACATGTTGACAAATCACATGTGTGCACAACTGCCGTGGTGGACCAATGGGAGGGCTCGCTCAACAATCAGGCTTTTGTCAGGCTGCCACTGCTGATAGGTACTGGAAAAACCAGAGTCACGGAGGAAGAAACAGACGCCACATTGTTTGACCTGCCAGATGTTAATGACGGCTCCTTACGAGGGTTCCTCAGGTTGGGCCACCTCGGGGCGGTTGGCTGTTCGGTGCAGCTCCCTGTGGAACCGTAACGAGGTTTGAAGGCAGAACGGAATCTGCTTGAGAATCCTAACATTTGTTTTACGCAAACACATTTCGACAGCAGTGAGCGCTCGTCAACATTCCGTCATTCCTCTCTGCGGAGAACGCAGAGTGCAAAAGTCTTAGGCAGGTGTACGCATACATTTGCATTTTCTTTTTTTTCAAGTATATTTTTCAAATTCTCTCGCAAACGGGAGGTCCTGGGTTTGAATCCCGACAGTGCCTTGCCATGCTCCTGCCTTACAGTATTGTTAGTCACGGTCATTAAAGTCCGTCAACTGGTGGCTTGTCGTTTTAATATGTTGGTTCGAATCCCGAACTTCAGCCTTGGCTCCTGGAGCGCCTGTCACTGCCGCTGTGTGTGTGGGAACAGAGAGAATAAACGTGGTTGATGGTCTGAAACCCAGATGCTCATCATGCTACTGAGATCCATTAAACCTGGAGGAGCGTGGGCCAAAGAATCATCAGCAGCGATTGGTCAGCAGCCCGACTGAGTCATGTTGGAAAAACGACAACGAGAAGAATCACTTCCCGTCATCGAGGTCAATACAGAGTTGGACCAACGAGGGATTCGGAAACGTTTTATGTTTTTCTACACTGGGATTTGGGACTCGGGGGAATCAAACTCCAAACCCTCTGAGGTGCAGATCCTATCAGTCACCACTGCAGTATTTATGATCCTGTGTTAAGAAAACATCGTAAAAACTTGACTACAGTGACGGCTAGGTCAGGTTAGGTTTGCGACTCATACTCAGATGCGAGTATAAGTCGCAAACCTAGTATATTAAAATATATAATTTCACATGTTTGTTATTTTCACACTGACAGCCACTAGAGGGCACTGGTTTGACTTTTTCTTTTCTTTCTTCTTCATTTTGCATTTTTTTTGGCTAGCGCGACTTATAGTCCAGAAAATACGGTCGTTGGAAAATTCTTAAAATTAAAAATTATAATTAAAAACCAATTTAAATAATATTCTAAAAATAATTTCTTTCTAAAAATGTCATGGTTTTTTTTTAACTTGTTAACCTGGTGGTGTGAACCGTCCAACTCGTTCCGTCAGTGCGTCTCCGTCTCCGTCCTGCGGGACACTCCCAGTCCTAATTAATCTCTGTTTAATTTGGTGTTGTCAGACATTCATCGCTCTGACACAGGCGGGGGGGGAGAACAGCATCAGCCAAATGTGGGCGACATAAACGGGGTGTAAACAGAGGAACAACAAGGCTGCGGTGGCGGCGGTGGCCAGGAGGGGCTGCTGTTTCTGCTTGACTAATCTCTTAATGAAGGTGTTTACGAGGAGCCGGAGCGAGGGCCGCGTCTCCGCACCGCTGCGTGAAACTGGGAGCCCGCGGAGCGGCCGCTGCATGCCAGAGGAGTGAGGCCGACCGCAGCCAGAGCCGCCGCTGCTTTACACAACAGTAAAGTATCTGTGTGTGTGTGTGAGTGTGTGTGTGTGTGTGTTACACAATGTCGCACCCTGCCCAGGGATTTCTAAACTCTTCTAACAAAAGCTGACTGACTCTGACAGAGAGGGTTTAGTCGTGTTCCTTAGAACCGTGTTCCTTAGAACCGTGTTCCTTAGAACCGTGTTCCTTAGAACCGATCCTGCAGGTACAGAGCAGATGTGTGTGTGTGTTTGTCATTCCTGAGACAGAAACGTCACACACCCTCCACCTGTGCGATACTATAGGAATAATATATCAATCCTGCTAAACAGGATTGAAATTCTTAATCCATTTTATATATTTATATATATGTATACACATATATGCGTAAGTATGTATGTAAATATATATATATATATATAATAGGGCTGTCAATGGATTAAGAATTTCAATCATGATTAATGAGATTTTTAATCCATTGGCAGCCCTATTATATATATTTATATATTTACAATATATATACACATATATATGTGTGCGTACATACATATATATATATATATATTGGGGCTGTCCACGGATTAAGAATTTCATTAATCATTAATGTAAATTGAGAAATACATAAAGAAAACTTTGTTTCTGTATGTTGCTGGAGCAGAAGGACAAATGTCAGCAGGTAGAGGGCAGTGTTTCTCACCTGTTTTTAATGTATTTTCATAGAGTTTCAGTCATGACTGTTGGTGGAACCAGTTCTGGTCTGAACTTCAGTGAAGTCGTTCACGACATTCATCCGTCTACAGTCATGGACGGTCAGTTTGACAGGGACTGTCTGACCGGAAGTGTGTGTGTGTGTGTGTGTGTGTGTAAATCTACATCCTTTCTGCACGGGGGGGGGGGGGGGGGGGGGGTGACACTTTGACAGAGTTTCAGTTTTGTTTTTCAGGAACAGTGAGTGAACGCTGACGGCTTCTTCATCGTGAGTCAACGAAGACAACGACATCATGTTGTTTGGCTGTTAGCATGGATGCTAAACTGTACAAAGACGTAGAGAAGGGTGAGTGGGCGGGGGAGACAAACGGGGGAGAGAGAAGAGAGGCGTGTGTTCAGCTTGCTAACATACAGTCCTAGTCATGTTTTTTGCGATTAGAAGACACATTTTTAATCTGATGTTATTGCACACTGACACCTGTAGGTGTCTACATTTAGACGCTCGATTTTGATCAAATAAAATAAGATAAAACATTTTTAAAAATTTCTAATTTTGCATCACAATATTTAAAATAAATATTTTGAACATTTGTTTAAACACTTTAAGTGAACGAGCAAATATTTGCTGTTTTTGTTACAGAAAATATAAATGATTGAACGTGAATCGTTTGGCTCAGACGGTCGACGACAGACAGACGCTAACCCTGAGTGATGAGCAATCAGAATGAAATTAGCAGACGGTAGAATGTGACTAATGTGTGCAGCTAACAGAACTTCTGCCTAAACAATCGCATGTGTGCGCGTTGGCCGCCCGTCAGTACTATGACAGGACTGGAGCGGAGTACTGCAGTACTGCAGTACTGCGTGTCAGATGTACTGTGGTACACTGTACTCTGTGATTCCACGGCCGTGAGTCAGCGGTGAAAACCCAGCCAGCGTTTACATTCATTTCAAGAATGAATTCCTCATATCTGGAGCAGCCTGGTCGGCTGGTTGCCGTGGTTACCGGCCACAGGTTTTCATTCTTTGATTCACTTCCTCAGCCCCCGGAGCTCCGCTCCACTTTGGTTTGTTTTCTTTTTTTTATCACCTCCTGTTGCTGACTTTTCTACATGTTTTTGTTTTGTTTTCTTCTTCTATGGAGTTGTTTTTGTTTTGTTTCCTGCTCAGAGCCGCCCCCTACATTCGTGCCGCCCCCACAATGCCGTGCTCTTTCAATGAAATCCAGACGTTCACACTGTACTCACGGTCGGGGTCTAAAGAAAACAACTGCTGGCTGTAGCTAGGCAACGCCAAATATGAGTCATCCCACTGCCGCGCCCATCATCATCAGACTGATCTGCCCCC
>NC_024323.1:12815636-12817768 GCF_000523025.1 Cynoglossus semilaevis
TAAAGAAGTTGTTCAAACAGCACAGATGTGAAGTTAATCTGATTTCCTCTGCTCCTCTAACCTTGAGGACGAGGCTGTAAAAAAAAACTCCGGTCTGGCCCCGGTTGATAACGTTATTATCCACAATGTGATGACGGATCACAGCTGGGCAGAGCTGCTCGCTGAGATCCACCTTTCAGTCGTCTGCCGGAGTTGGCAGAAAACGAAACAACATCCGATTCGTGGTTAATGAACTGACGGCGTGGAATCTGTCGCTAAGGAGTCAGCTGGAAGATTTAGAGTTTAAAGATTCAAGGATTTATTGTTATACAATGACATTGTTGATATTAATAAATAATCTAGAATATAGAAAATTATTTTTTTGTAAATAATAAAATTGTAAAAAGAAATTAATACAGGTAGAGTAGAACATATATTTTAAAAATTATAACTAAATAACAAAATAAAGAAGGACTTATTTTAGGGTCAAAGGTCAACAATAATGTTCCATGTTATGTTGTCGCGGACATAGTAACAGTAGCAACAACATAATCGTAAAAGAGACGGTCTAGATGCGCCCGACTGCAATGCAAGGCCTCCCTCTAGTGGCCATATTTTTACTAGAACTAAAGCGTTTTTACGTTTGAATTTCTTCGGTTAAAACAAAAAAAAAAAAGGTTACGCCTCCGACCTGATGTTAATAATAATAGTAATGATAATATTAGTTAGATGTATGTTGTGTAATCATTTCTGAATTAATTTAAAATAATTAAAGATTAAATCGGAGAAAATTAGTGGGATTTTTGTTTGTTTTTTTCTCTCTAAAAATACAACGAAATAATAATTCTGATGACAGAGCTCTTACAGTGGTGTCGTTCAGATTTAAATAATTTAATCAGAGACTTTTTCATTATAATTAATTAAAGGTCTCACCAAAAAAATCTTTAGCTGCAGATTTACTTTTAACACTTTTTGTCACTGTTTGTGTGTCGGTAAATAACGCAGAGAGAATATTTGGAGACTAAATGTCTGAGCAGCTTTGACAAAGACACTCCTCCACACTAACCCACTGCCACCCTGCAGCTGCCACTCTGGCTGATTAGCGTCCAGGTGTGTGGACAGGAAGTGTTGAAAACCCACAGCAGCTCTCCACTCTGCCCCAGTGCTTACGTGCACAGAGAGAAACGATGCATGTGAAAGAAAAAGGAAGCAGCAGCGGCGTCAGCGTCCTGCTCGTCTGCTCCGTCACCGTCACCGTCCTGTCTTCGCTGGTCCGGTCCGGACCCGCTCCTCCTCCTCCTCTGACCCGACACAATGTCAGCAACGCAGCAGGAACAGGCCGCAAACGTCCACCCAGCACCGGAGAGGACCGGTCTGGACACACTCACACACCTGCAGCCGGACTGAGCGCCGGTGACCCCGCTGACCTCCACGGGGGGAGGCCAGGTCAGACCAGGAGGTCCCCTCGTCCCCACCCTCCTCCTCTGGACTGTGGAGAAGGAACGATCACAGTCAAGACTCCTGGGAAGTTTTACATCGTTGGGAAACTGGAACCAAACGTTCCTGACTCGGAATTCCAATCAGACTCCGCTCCTTCAGGTGAGTTCTCCTGTTTATGGATCTGTTCATTCAATGGAACCTGGTCTGAAATATTAACAACAGGTGGAAACTGTAAAACTGTTCAATGTACCACTGAGTACTACATAAATACACAGATGATAAAGTAAAAACAAATACAACAGAAACGAGTACAAAATCATGATGTTTATGTAGTTTTACTTTAAATAAATATGTTTTTGATTTATGTATTTCTCCTTGAATACTTTGTGTACTCTGAAGTACCACACAGTACATATAACACCAGCTTTCCAAAGTCACTTTGTTGTACTTCAGATAATATTTGTTCAGATATTCAAAAACATGTGAAAACAATGGAAACAAAACCCTGTTTGTTTTTTAATCTTCTGCAAAAAGAAGTTTCTGTTGAGCCTGGTTTACTGCACACAGGACTTGACTGTGAATATTAAATAATTTATCTTTTTTTTTTTAATTGTGAACGGTTGAAATTCAATTGTTTGTTTTTTGTCTGTAAATATTGTTTCATAATTTTTTAAACCAAACTGATGTCCTGAGAGGAACGTCAAACCACGACT
>NC_024323.1:12817811-12822032 GCF_000523025.1 Cynoglossus semilaevis
TCCACCGTCAGCCGTGTCTCCGTGGTCGAGGACGCGTTGACGGAGTCTTAACGTGAACCTGTTTGTCTCCTCGCTGCAGTCCAGGCTGAGGGACAGATGAAGACCACAGGTGGGGGGCTCCGCTCCTCCTCCGAGCAGAGCTGGCAGAAGCTGCAGCCTGTGGTGGAGTGTGGAGGTGACTCCATGATCCTCCAGGCCAGCAGGAGGCGAGCTGGACATCTGCTGCTGGGTGGAGGTGAGGTCCAGTCTTCAGAGCGTCTTTAATGTCGTCACAGTCGGCACAAATCTGAGTTTGTCTGTTGTTTTTTTTTTGTCTCAGTGAACGAGTCGTCCGTGCTGCTGACCCAGCTGACCCCTGACTGTGGCTACGATGTCCAGACAACGTCCAGACTCCTGAGCCTGGTGGCTCAATATGATGCCTGTCATGTGACTCAGGAGGTGGGCAGAACATGGAGGAAATGGATGAATTTATATTATAATAATTAATTACATCGACTTGGAATTTTCAGTAATTATAAAAAAACTAATATTCATCAACAAACTATTCTTCTATTTTATTAATTTATTTTAAATTTAATTAATCTAAATATAATCTTTGCGGGCGGAAAAAGGGTTGGGAACCACTGATTTAGACTCAAGTAATTTTTTTTAATAATTAATAAAATTTCCTTATTTTCTGTAATTTACAGCAATTAAAAAAGTGTATCATTTTTATTATCGAATCTAAAATTAAAAAGCTAAAAATAATCAGAATTTTAAAATTTTTATTTTTATTTATTTGTCTTAATTGTAATTAATCCAACAGATGTGCCCTGTGATTGGTCAGATTAAAATGTCCGTGTGTGTGTGTGTGAACAGGCCGACAGCTACGTCCTGCCTCTGCTGTGGAGGGGGCTGACGGTGAAGATGTCCTGTCCCGTCCCTCAGCTGCAGCCCGCGGTCACAGACCTGTTCTCCGTCTGCTGCTCGGCCCAGAGTTTGATGGTTCAACTCCGAGGACTGACTCCTGCCGAGGAGCTGAAGATAAACGGTAAAAAAAACAAACACAAAAAAAATTACATCTTTCTTTGGTTTATTCTCTTTTCTATCCACACTGTCACCGCAGTGAGAGGACAGTGGCTCCCCCTAGTGGTTTTGGCTGAGCAGTGTGGCTACAGTGTGGACAGACGGCACTCAGAAACCGTCATCTCTGCTCCATATCTGACCTGTGGCATGAGCGTGAAGGTGAAGTGCATTTCATAAAGGATTAAGTTATTGTGGCTGCCGGTAGAGGGTGCTGTTGGGAATTTTTTTTTGGCATTTCCAGTTTCCACCAGTTTAGTGACTGTCAGTACTGCATTACTAAAGCAGAATTTAGAAAAAATAAAACAATAAAATAGGACATTTTTATTTGTAAAGACAACATTAATAAAGTATTAAAAAAATAACAATTATATTAAATTCATATATTTTTTTAAACTTTAAAATGTGTTGTTCTTTTTTCCAACAGGATGGTAAACACACACTTCATCTTCAGTTGAAAGAACACACACTCACGTTGTCCTGCCCTGTGTCTCCTCCTCAAGGACCCGCTTTAACCCCCCAGCCTCATGTTGACACTCCTCAGCACCTCCACAGGAAGTCAAAGACTCTGGTGCCAGGAAACATGGAGTCGCCTCAGTGGGCCACACCTGTTTACCTGGCCCCACTTTACTACCCCCACCCCACGTATCATCACACACCCCCGAGACCCAGCGTTGATCCTCCGACACCTTCACCTCTGACCCCGGAGCCCCATCCTGTTGTGGATCCACAGCCAGGTTTTACTGACTTTTACTCCAGTCAGATTCCCATCAGGGACGTCAGAGTCCACAAAGTCCGTCGTCCCCCAGATGACCTGGAAGATTCAGCTCTGGTTCCTCCTCCTGACCGTGACCATGACCAAGTCCAAGCCCCGCCTCCTCAGCCTCCTGGTCACACCTTCAGTCCATTTTACCAGTACTACCATCACTCCAAAATCCCTCTGTCTGGACCTCAGCCTCCTGACCCACGTCCTGAGGTTCAGGAAGAACTCTTCTCAAACATTCCACATCATCCCTACAATATTCCTGTTCTACCTCTGAATGTCCAGCAGATGGCGATAGACTCCGAGCAGCTCACAGAGCCTGGGACTGTCCCTGAAGTCGGACGTGAAGAAGCTCTGGCCCGTGGTCCTTCTTGGCCCCACCTCCATCACTTCTTCTACTACATTCCGTATATTCTGAAGAGTGAAGATCAGGACGTGGCTACAGCGTCGTCTCATCTTCACCGACGTTCTCCTTCAGATGATGGTTCAGACTCTGATGGTCAGACGAAGAGGTCACTTCTTCCTGACGTTGGTGGACCAAACCCAGGGTCAGGGGACCAACAGAAACCTCCTCCCTCAGACCCTCACTCTGTGGACTCTTCTCCTCATCATCTCTTCTATCACCCCATTGATCAGCGCCACCATCAGGTTGGTCATGGACCAGTGCAGTTGGACCAGACCAACACCAACGTCTGGTCTCCTGAAGCTGCAGACCGTCTTCTTCTTCAGACCGCTCCCAGGTCGACGCAGCATCCACACGACGGCAAACTTCAACACTTTAATATTTCTGCAGAATCAGAACCGACGTATGAAACGGAGACTGACCTCCAACTACCCAACTACCCCCACTACTACTACTATTACCCCCTGTATGAACCTCAGGCATCTACAGACGACCTGGAACCAGAAGGTTTCAAATCAAAAACCGTGTACGAGCCCCAGGCATCTGCAGACGAGCCGGAACCAGAAGGTTTCAAATCAAAAACCCAGTTTCCAGCCGACTCTGGTCACAGCAGCGTGGACACAGAGGTTTCTTCTGATGTGCCAGCATTTCCCAGCATTCCTGGGCCGCAGCACAGCGCCCTCTCTGGACTCCATGACCCTTATATTGAGCCTGGGCGACAGCTGAATTACCCTGAGGGTGAAGGAACTGAAGGGAGACTGGGTGAAGAACTCCCAGGTGAGTCGTTCCTCTCTGGACAGACGGCTCTGCAGTGGAGCAAACCTCACAACACCACAAGAGGGCAGTATTTTTTTCTAGTCTACATAAAAGTCATCAGATGTTTATTGAAAAAAGTATGAAGGGTATTTTAATGGTTTTTACTGGAACACGTGTTTTTCCAGATGTGGTCAAATCAAGAGTTTCAGCCATGAGTGTGTGTCTGTCTGTGTGTGTGTACACGTGTGTGTACTTCATTCCACAGATTGTCCTCTGCAGCAGTATCTCGTGTTCGTGCTGCCCTACCCTGTGATGGAGCCCATTCTGACCCTCCAGTCCCCTGAAGGGGGCGACGTTCCCTTCGATCTACAACTGCTGACCTCTGACCTTGAGAACGTTGTTCGACCTGTGGACGTCCATGAACAGGTGAGACCCATTCTGCTGCGTGTGTGTACCACTGATGCGGTCCACCTCAGAGGGTCGTGATGTCATCACAGCTCTGTCGTCTTCTTCGTTAGGAGTTGGACGTACCAGTGACCTGTTCACCTCAGAAGGAGGGAGCGCCCCCTGTCTTCAGGTCTGATGCTTCAGTTTGTAAAAAAAATAATTTTCCAGGACAGATTTATGTCTGTGTCCTGTCGAGATAAACTTTATATTTTTTTGTTTTGTTTGAAACCAAAACCTATCAGCGTTTTATTGTTTAGTCAGTTTCTGGACGACGTTACGTGTTTTGTTTAGTCAGTTTCTGGACGACGTTAGGTGTTTTGTTTAGTCAGTTTCTGGATGACGTTATTCCCGGTGTTGTGAATGTTTTGTGTCACAGCTGGATGATGGGGTGTAGTTCTCCTCTGGATCCTTCAGTTGGAGCCAGCCTCGGTGTGAAGGATGAGCCGTCTCCACCCCCCCTCCCTCAGACTACACCCCCCCTGATGGCTGTGGAAATGAGAGTTGCAACAAGTGAGAAGTTTATTTTGTTGAGTTCAAAGGTCGGTGATTTCCATAACAATTTCAGCTAATGTCTGTGCCTGGGGTCAAAGACTACAGACCCTCCAACTCTTTTCCACATGAACTGAAGTTTAGGGAGAGGAGAGGTCTGAAGGACCGGGGTCAGACCTGCAGACGTCTGTTAATTCTGGGTGTGAAAAGCCTTTTCATTGGACAGTGGCCTGTCAGGGAGTCATTGACATTGAAGAGGGTCATCAACCCCCCCAACACAGAGGTGTTGATCCACAGTGGG
>NC_024323.1:12822573-12829252 GCF_000523025.1 Cynoglossus semilaevis
GAACTCTTCAGCAGCTTCTACCCTGAGGCTCCTCTTCCTCTCAGTCTGATCCAGGGCAGACCTCTTCATCTAGAGGTCAGACTGTTGGACCCTCCAGACCCTGACCTGGTCCTGCTGGTTCAGTCCTGCCTGGCCGTTTCTCCGGCTCCACGTCCAACATGGATTCCCATCTATGACACGTACGTATGTGTTCAAACAGACGAGGTTTTTTTTTCTTTTTTTTTTCCTCTCATTAATCCTTGAAACTCCCGTCTCAGCTGCTCTTCATCGTCTGACTCGCGTCTACTTCCTTCCACCAACCACATCCGGAGGATTACAATCTCCAACTTCCTGTTCCCGACTCCAGAAAGTCCCTCTCACACGGCCGAAGGAGAATACTCCCCCCCCAGTGACGCAGAGGTGCCTGAGGTTTAACACAGTGGACTAAACTGTAAAGACTCAGACGGACGTGAACCTTCACTTCACTCCATCTTCACTCCATCTTTTCTTCCTCCCACAGATTCACTTCTCATGTGCAGCAATAATTTGCTCTGCTGCAGATTCTGGCTGCACCGTTGGCTGCAACAACAGTAAGTCCATCATCATCTTCATCATCATCTTCATCATCATCAACACTGTGGTCAAAATACAACGATTATTAATGACTACCTTAAAGAAAACACGTGCAGCTGAGAAGGGTTTATTTCCTGTTTTGCCCCTGGATATTTTCTTGCACCCCTAGTGTTGAAGGTGTGATTTGGAGCTAAAACTTATTAATATATTTGAACCTTTCATTTTAAGGCAAGAAAAAAAACTTATTAGAATATTTGAACCTTTCATTTTAAGGCAAGAAAAAAACAACCCCTAAAAAGGGGTCTGTGTACAGTTGGTGGGATGCATAGTTTGAAAACCGTTCTTGTAAATCTCACCATTTGAAAACTGTTCTTGTAAATCTCACCACAAACATTTATGCAAAAAAAAAAAATACCATCACCATTGTCTGCAGCGCCCCCTTTGGATGATCAGGACTATCGGGGGAAGAACGCTGCTGTTAAAATAAAGTAGAACAAATGTTGTGTAATCACTCTGTGCCCCTGAGGTGGGCCTAACCCCCTACTTTGAGAACCACTGGTCTGACCCGTGGTCCAAACTGCGGTTGTTTTCTCCACAGACATGATGCTGTATCAGAATACACCAGTGTGTCCTCTGTCTTCAGGCCCCGCCCCCACACTAATGTAGCTGTTTCTCCATAGGTCCAGCAGCGTCACATGAGCAGTGAAATAAAGACACTCAGAAAACTGCCGTCATGTCCTTCGTCTTTTATTGACAACAGGAAACACGATATTGGCCGAGATGACGAAATACTCACTGGGTTAGAAAAAACCAGTTACTCTGACAGTCAGGTATAACAAAGTACACGGTACTCGCTGTGTACACGCGGAGTTCACAGCACTTAAAGTTTAAAGACATTGATTTTAAAGACAGTATTTGTTTGAACTCCATTCACTCTGTATGAAATGTTCAAGGACGATCAACAACATTTATGGGCCAAACCTGCGGCCCGCGGTTCAGACAGTGTACGGGAAACAAAGTGTTTTTTTAAACCATTGAATAAAGCAGCAACGTTATCACCAGCAGACGACACCAGTGTTGATAAAGCTACGAGTTAAAGCCGTGAGTCGGTGAAGTCAGAAACATGGCTGATGATGAAGGAAATGGTTCCTTTTCTCTTTGTTAAAAAATTCTTTACAGATAAAAAGGTGTAACAACTGATGTGGAAATAGTGCAAATAATTGCATCAGCTCTCGTTGTCGTGGCTGCAGCCGCCACACACACACACACACGCACACACACACTCATCATAAATGGAAATCCTCAGCCCTGCAGCTCATCTCCGCTCAGTCTATCATTAAGTTGTTTTGTTGTCGGCATTGACAGGTTACTTATCACACGCCCACAGTGATCCACAGGCCTTCACACACACACACACACACGCTCTCGCCTGGCTGTGTGTTTATAGCTGTATGAATAATGGTTTATAACAGGCAACATCCATTTCACAGAGAGCTGCAGTAATGAGTACTTTTACGACGGAGAAAGTTGTCGCTCTGCAGATTAGATTTCAGGGCTGGGCTGAGTGTAAAGTAGTTCATAAGATAAAAAAAACATAACAATAAACGTCATCGGAATTCACTGTGATCAGTAGTCGACACACACACAGATGGAAACGAGCCTCCGCTCTCCAGTAGAAGGTGTACTCCTCAGTACACGGCCGAGTAGTACTCACTGACCTCCTGATTGACTCTCTTGATCTGTATCAGGAGGATCACGGCACAAACCAGGGCGGTGATCTGTGGTAGAGACGGAGAAAAAAGGGAGTGGAAATAAATAAAAAAATGAGAAGGGATGGAACAAAGCTGCGCTGTCAAAGAAAAAAAAAGAAAAGAAAAAAAAGAAAAAGAAGGATTTTTTTGCACGACCTACAGGATTAAAGCAGCAGCCACACAGTGAGCTGGCTTTAAGAAAACAGCTGCACCCAGCCATGACAACAGTCACAGGCCGAGAGGCTGGTGTTAAAATGAAAAAAAAAAAAGAAGGATTTTTTTTAATCTGTTGTAAAATGAAGCTCAAACCTATGAGGAGAAACCAGGTTATTATTATTACTGTGACAGAGGAACAAGTCAAAGTAGTTTCTACTGTAGGGACAGGACTCTGGAGATACGATACATCGACACGATATACTGTGACATACTGCGATACTACAGGCACGGTGATATACGGAGGTTTGTTTTAACTGCAGTCTCTTTAAACACAGATTTGTGTGGACGGGCTACGAACCAGGAGAGCTCCAGTTCCGAGGAAGATGCCCATCGTCAGAGGAGAGTAGCTGTTGAAGGCGCCGATGATCTTCTGAGAACATTTCTGTAAGAGCAAGACAATATGTTGTCTTCAATGTCTTCAATCTTGTCGTCAATATGTTGGTTTATTCATGACAATCATCTAGTAACTACAGGTTGGAAGGAGTACTGCGGCTTATACGTCTGAATATATACATGAAATGACCGACGTCCACAGGGTCCATGTACTTACATCTGAGCACGTCTGTTTATCCATATCTACTGGTGGCATCCCAGAAACTCCACAGCAGTTCAGCTACAGAGACGTAAATATATAAATACATAAATAAGATAAATATTTAAAAATTCTAAAAAAAAATGCAACAAAAAACAACAAAGAAAGTCGTAAGATTACCATGTTGTGAACAGCTGTGAGCGTGACGCCGATGGCAGGGTCTCCATCGTTTGCATACTGATTGTACATGCCGGTGTAGAACTCTACAAGACCGTCGCCAACCTGGAGAGTTCAAAACAGACACGTTTATAAAAACAAGAACACCTCCCCTCCCAGTCACTGGTTCTGTGATCTTTTTTTTTTACCTCCTGTCTTCTGGTGTAAGCCAGCGCTCCAAACACGACCATGGCTGCAGCCAGAGCGACCAGCAGGGCGCAGAACTGAGGCGAGGTTAAAAGGAGGCAACAAACATCCATTACTATAAATGAACCAACTCTAAATGTAGTACACACTGCATGGAGATGAAACCACACCATGACATTGTTCTGCGTTTCCAAACCACAGGGAGACCAAAGGGTTCTATTTACAAAAATCTTTTTATGTCAAATGCTGTGGTTTTTGTTTCATTGGACTCAGAGACGTCTCTGTCTGCGTCATCCATCTCCAGCTTGTTCTGGTCGTCGAGCGTTTTAAAAGGCTTGTTGGCGTCGCCTTAGCAACGGTGGAGTTCTTGTGTACTAAAAGCTATCTTGCCGGTCATTTCTCAGTAAAGCTGAGGTTATAATTCAAGATGGAACAAAGTCATTTTCTAGAGTCTGGGCAGTTGTTTTAACCTCCCTTCTAAGATCCCGATGACAACATTTTCATTTGGACTTATCCTTATAGGAGTTGGCTAAACGTTGACATGAGCAGTGTGTCATGGTCAGTCAGTTCCTGTGACACACACACACATTCACACACACCCAGGCCTTCATACTGTAGCCATCTGTTCTGTATCTAACAGATGAAGAATGTCACAATCTCACAAAGAAAAGACAGAAAAAAACTGGAAGTTGTTCTTGTGATGAACTCTTTGACAGAAAAACAAGAACAAAAAATGAGAAAACGTTATGAGAAAAATTTCATATTATCCAAGCACATCTTACCACGATCAGTGGACACTGTTTTTCATTGCAGGCGCCATAATCTCCAAACACCACCACCATCAACAACACGGCGCCCAGAGTCATCAGGACCGTCGCGCCTGATCCAGAAAGTAGATTTTAGTGACTCTGCATCCAGACGTCCCCGGTCTCATGAATTATTTTCTAAAGTGTTTGTTAAGTTTTTACCCTTTTTTTTTAATGCCTCACTAAGCCCTTGTCAAAGATGTTCATAAATAAATATAATTAATAATTGTTACATAACTGTTTCTCTGTTTCTCATAATATTCCAGTGAGAAAAACAAACAAAAATCATTCAACTCACCTACAAAATATATACTTAAGTCTTGTGACCCTGATTCAAAGGTGTTTCCTGTCCCAACACCGAACCTCAGCCACAAACCGAGACCCAGGAAGGCAAAACCCAGAACCTGCAATACACAGAATAAAATCAACAGTCAAAACGCATCATTAAATTAAACAAAGTATAGAATTATTATAAAGGTTCATGATGTAAACAAACAACTATTTTTTCTCTCTGTTTTTACAGTGGGTTTCATGCTGTTCCTTGTTGGGAAACATCAAAACATTTGAGTTGTTTCTTTGGGAGAAAAATACATTTGAAAAGAGCTAAGATCATCAGAATTTAGAAAGAGTTACAATAATAATAATAATAGTAATCGAAGAGCACACGTTCATAAAAACCACAGCACAACCGCAACAAGAAGTTCATTGGAGGAAACGAAAACGGAAATGAAAGAGAAAAAAAATGAACGTGACCTGACATTACACTTTTACTTTTATTCGTCAACATAAACATAAACCCACGAATTCTGTTTTCACGTCCGCCTGAATCATAAATAAATACTTACGGCAAAGATGATGTTGAAAACGATGAGGATATATTTACAGGCGACGCCGCATCCTTCCACTGCCATGGTGAGCAGCAGGTTGTTCTTCTTTCTTTGTTTTTTGTTTGTAAAAATCTGTTAAACAAACACATGTATGACATCATCATTCGGCAGCTTGTTTTCTCTGACACGTTTTTACCTCGTATTAACATGTTAGTTACACAGTGTCTTAACCACATATTACGGTTTTCAGTGATAGCATGTTTGAATCGACCCTAACCCTCCGACGTGTCGCTTATACCGATAAAAAAGCAGCTGTTAAACCAATGAATACCTGTAGTGAAGGAAGAGAATCTTCGTCTTCTTAAACTTATTCAAGTATTTAAAGAGACAAAAAAAGTAATAAGACCAGCTGGTGTCGAGACAGAGACCGTTACCGTGAGACGTTCCTCTCCGGATATCAAATCCTTTACGTTTGCGTTTTACTCCGCCTCTTTGGCCTCGCTCTGTCTTGTGATTGGTTGGTTTTAGTGATTGACAGTTCGGTCATCACATTAACATACAATAAGGGGAGGCTACGAGGAAAGGGCGCAGATGGGAAATATACTGTAGTAGGAGGAACTGTAGGAATTGAAACCGGAAGTGGGACAAATAAGATGGTTTTACAGATTATTTTAAAGTTATTCACACTGCGACGTGATTGTCGATAGTGAACACTTTTGAAATAGATAAACAAGTTCGTACAAATAGGTAAAAAATTACTGTTGCATTAACGCAAGGGCGCCAATCCGTAAATCCTTATTAAATGTTATTGTTTTCTCTTCTCCCCTTAACAATAATAATAGTTTCAAATAAAATAGTCTATTCTAGCTGAACCACGAACAAAATACACAAATGTTTTTCTGTAATATTTTCCCTCCTCTAATATCTTTCTGTGACCTGTGGGTCTGCAGCCGGATTAAGAGAGTAATTGCTTCTGCGGGCTCTCGCAGCCGGTGTCAGGGTAACAGCAGCAGCAGTGCAGAGTGATGTGACCCTCACTGTCGTCCATCACCGCAGGTCCAGTGGAGAGAGGGCAGAGGAACAGGTAGCAGGAGAGAGGCTGCGGTTGATAAACTGTGCCACACACACACACACACACACACATATTTCTAACGGCTGTTGGACCAACGTGACAGCGATCATCTGTTTTCAGTGAAGCAGATTGAAGTGAGAGACACCGTACGATTTTATCACACTCAGTGTGTTTGAGTGACAGGGACACACGGACTTCTGTGAGCGGTGGATTCCCGCCACGTGACCACAAACGAGGCAAAGACCAATTGCAAATAATGTTTTTTATTTTATTTAAAAAAAACCCAAAGTATAAATTATTTACACTTATCAATAAGAAGTGCCATATTGAGCCGTGTTAGTAGACGCTATGTTGTTTGAGAGCCGTTAGGGGGCACTAAAACACTGCATAAATGTGAGTGAAAAGAGAAAAAACAGTAGATTCTAAATGTATACATTTGTTGTAAGTTTGAATGCATTTTTTATAGAAACCTTGTGTTACTACTATATTATTATAATTTGTTTATTTGTTTCAACATGCGCGCACACGAGCTGGGGCTTTATGGAATGAGCGTGCACAAA
>NC_024323.1:12829303-12832649 GCF_000523025.1 Cynoglossus semilaevis
TTATTGTAAATATGAAAACTAATTCGGAGACATTTTAGTTCAACACACCGCAGACAATATTTTCAGTTTTCATTTTCATTCACACTCCGTGACAGGATGTAAATATATGATAAGTACTAATTTAACAACAATTTCACGGACTCGTCATGTCATCACATCAATATAAAACACATTAATATAAGTTTAAATGTATGTTTATATTGATTTACAAAGCCTTTACAATCTTCAATCATTAATTTAAGTGTTTTTTTTGCATTTTCGGTTTATTTATTTTGTTTGCTGTCAGTGCAGTTAAATACTTTATTTGTGTTGTTCCAGTTGTTTATTTTCATTACATTTGTATTGGTCATTTTCAGTCTGAAACAAATGTCTAAAAATAAAACATGCCAAATGCCATTCCTGACAGTACAAATAAAATACAAAAAAATCATCATCTAAAAAGAGAATGTTAATATAATATGACAATTGGAAATGTAAATACATTAGCATTGTCTTTTCATTTGTTCCTATTAATTCCTTCTATGTTTCTTTCCATATGTATCGGGTGATTTACATGTAAAATCTTTCGAATGTTTGAAATTTAAAGTGTTATTTTTAATTGGTCTTGGACGGGTGAGCGACGATGGGGGAGGGAGGGGGGGCAGCTGTGTGGTTGCTAGTGGGGGCGGATTAGGGGGAGAAGACGAAGAAGAAGAAGAAGAAGGAAAAGGGAACCACAATCGGAGCGCAGACCTCAGACCAGCTCGTCTCATCTCACCAACGCGGCGGCCCACTCACAGAACTGACCGCAGATCAGCGCTTCCTCCAATACCACGACTTTACACGAGCCGGGAGTGAGAGGAAGCGGTGTTTGTCCGCAGCCGAAGACGCTTCCAGCAGCAGCGGCAGAGCACGGCGAGGGAACGGACGGACGAAAACAGGAGAAGCCACTGGAAACAGAGACAGAGGGAGGCTGGTAGGAACGAGAGAGAGAGAGAGGACAGCTTTTACGCAGACTCTACGGTTAACCTTAACAAAGAGAGAGCGGCTGCCGAAAAGCGGAGAAAAGGAGTGTTAACGCGAATTAACGCGAAGCCAATTATTTCCAACATTTTCTATTATTGGCTGCGGGAGGAGTGCTTCTCCCGGAGCCACATTTATAGGCAGAGCTAGCGGAATGTAATGCTAACGAGGCAGCTAGTGTTAGCAGGCTAATTAGCTCGTTAGGCATCCAGGAGTCGGACAGTGATCTTTATTTTTTATATAGGTCACCGTTCAGCGTGGCTTCACTTTTAGGGGAAAACACCGAGGTCGGTGTGTTGAGTGTAGGAACCTTACGCGGTCACAATGATGTGCCTGGAATAGCTAAGGCTAAGTTAGACAACAAAACTGTATTAATGTAAATCTATTCAATATTTTCTACGTCTTCGCGTAAAGCCACATCCATTGTTAATAAAGCGCCGTGGACAAACAGAAGGGGGAGAAAGAAAAAAACAAAACAACAACTATATCCAAGAGACTTTTGACTGGAGACTGGTCTGCCGTCCAATGTTAATGTCGACCGACGTCGCATCTATAATGTTACCCGTTAGTCGGGGAATAATGGACCGGGAAAGAGACATTGACACAGCGGCCGGACCCCTCGCGAACGCGCCCGGGGGTCCAGCAGCTGTCCGCGGGATGAAGCGCGGAGACCCAGAGCCTGACGCTCAGACAGCCGCTGCCTTGACTGATTTACCCGGGGCGGAGTGCAAGAGACCCAGGATAGACGGCACCGGGACTGTTGTTGGTGACATTGGGCAGGTAGGAATGAAATGTAAACACACACACACACACACACTTCCATGGACATTTACACCACAGCGGCACAGCTTTGTCTATTTTTAGTTTTTTTATTTTTTATTTATTTATCTCAGTTTTTAATGAGTATCAGCCTCTTTCTTTCAACCCCCTCACCATGAAGCTTTTGTTCCTCAGCATCAGCAGGGATGATGATGATGGTGATGATGATGTTTTGATAGGGTTCCTCTCTCTCTCTCTGTCTCCACCTCTATCTCTCATCAACAACATAATCATGCATCATTGCAGCAAAGGGTGAACTCTGTCACCTTGACTCAATATATGATTCCCGTCTTATGAACCAGACCAACAAGAAAAAAGAAAAAAAAGTTGGTGATTCATTGTGTGTCTCTGTGCTAACTGCTGCTGCTGCTGCTCCTGGAGCTGTTCTCTGAGCCAGCATGACAAAGCCAGACAAAGGTAATATGATACAGACTCCATTGCTATGACAGACAGCAGCACAGCTAAGATCAGACTCATTCATCATTCGTCTGCGTGCCTTCCACAAAGTAAACCCGGTGCTTTTTTTGTCACATGTTGGGAGGCACGCTGTGTCCTTTTTCCCCTTATCTTCTTCTTCTTTTTTAATTAAATTGAATTGAACGTTTCCTCCGAGCGCTGATTAAAAAGAAATCGCATCGGGGTCAACACATTAAAACCCTTCACACACCGTGCATCTGTCATCAATCGCTCTCGTACCTCGCACCCTCCTCACCCCCTTCAAATTGGGGCTAGGTGTTAAGAGAGAGAGGCAGACGACGATTGGGGGAGGGGTCACCCACGGAGGAAGACAAAGAACAGAGCCTTTTGGTGTAGGCTCAAGGAGCGAGGGGGCTCAGGGGGCCCTCTCTCCGACACGGGTCTCCCCGTGTTTTCATGACTCCACTGCTGAGGCAGCAAAGCAGCGACGGCCATCACTGTCTGTACCAGACCCACATGCCTATATTACATTAAATCAGGTCATAACTGAGGCATGGGGTGCACCCCGCTCACTTTCTCTCCTTGGATTTGTTATTGCTTTTTTTTCTTCTCTCCCTCCCCCTCTCGCTCTCGCTCTCTCTCTCTCTCTCTCCGTTTCTCTCCTGTAAAGCACATGCCCTGCACATTCTTTTTTTTATTTGATCTAATATTCCGTCCCGTGCCCATTTTGCAATAGCACAGAGAGAAAAACATTTTTGTTTTTTAGCTGAGGTGTGCTGTTTTAGCAACACTAATGGCAGTTGAAGGGCAGCGAGACCGGGTCTGAGGTCATCCGCAGGTAATTGAATCGCACAGAACTTGTATGGTCCTTTGTATGGCTGCGTAGCTTCAATGACAAACATTGAACCCCGTGTAATGCTGTGTTTCTGTGCGACGACGACGGATGTCGACGAGGGTGAAACGTTATAGTCCGTCGGCTGAGATGATGTGACTATGGGCTGCCTGGCGTGGGCAGGAGTCTTGCTGGCCATCAGTCGTATCGATCGACGGCACTGGTGGGGGGGGGGGGTGGGGGGGGGGGGGGGGGGGGGGGGTGGGGGGGGGGGCG
>NC_024323.1:12832655-12838370 GCF_000523025.1 Cynoglossus semilaevis
AGATGGATGTTGGTGATGGATGGGTAGATAAAAGTTGAAGAGGAAAGTAATCTGTAAATGCATACGTGGAGAAACGGGTCGGCCCTGGAGCAGGTTCAAAGTGAGAAAATGTTTAGGTGGATTTGCAGGAGAGGAACACAACCGGGGTCCGTGTGGCGTGGATTGATAGACTCGTGGTGAGAAAATAAAGGATGGGAGCGAGCGGAGAGAGAGAGAGAGGACAGAATGGAAATCAGAGCCATTACCTCGCATCCATCAGGGACCACGATAATGGATGAGAGGAAAGTGATGGATGGCAGGGTGGCATGATCAGGCGCTGGTGTTAGAGATAAGCAGGAGTCGACTCTCTGAATCAAAAAAACACTTCATGTAAAAGGTAAATAAAAAAAAAACAAAACAGAAAATGACATTGAGGGCTAACGCCAGCGGCTCGGCCCCCGGTGGTTAAGTGGCGGTTGCTCACTCTGGCCACGTGCCGGCTCAGGGTGGTGCGGATGAGTTCTGCGGATGATCCCGTAGCTTAATGTGCTCAACAATTACCATAGCATTCTTATTGAGAGCCAGAGCGCAGAGAGCGCTGACCTTCCACGCTGACTGTAAATCAGCAGTGTAATAATAAATGAGAGTGCAGCCTCTTCTGCCCTTTTGTTGCTCCTGCTCTCCTCCTCCCCCACTCTGCCCTCATACATACAATATCCAGGCCCCCCCCTCACACCCTAACCCTTTCCCCACTGCTCCCCTCTAGCTGTCCTCTGATTTCTCCCCCCCTCCGTCCCCTCACCCCTCCTCCTGACTCCCCCAGGCATATTTCCAGATTGCTAATTGACTCCTGGTTCACAGAATTTTAGAGTGCCAGTGAGGCCAACAGCTCCAACCTCTCCACCCGGCACTCTCTCTCTCCCTCTCTCCCCCCCTCCCATCACCTCATTTTATTATCCACATGTTTTCTTAGTCCATCATTTTAACATCTTTCACTTTTTATACCTACCTCTACATCTGTCCTCTCTCATTTTTTTTCCACATGCTGCCCCTTCTCTCGTTCTCTTTTATTTTAATTTTATTTCTCACCCACCCTCTCTCTTGTTGTTGTTGTTGTTGATGTTGATGCTACTGTTCTGTGGTCCACACAGACACAGTGGGAGTACAGTGCTGCTTCCTCCTGAGTTGCGTGGAGCTGCAGATTTGTCCTATCGTTGGCAGTAAAGAGGCTTTGTGTCGGGCTAACCTGATCAAAGCTCATTTAGGAAAGGGCATTAACGAGACTGATCGCTTTAACTGGCCCCGGCAAAGGAAAAGGTCCCGGCTTAAAGGGAGGAGGGGGGAGGAGTAAGAGGGGGGTTAGTTAATATGTATGGACACATCTCTAAAATGAGTTATTTCAGCTATTGGCCCTGTTTTTTTCCTTCATAACATTCACTTCATGTTGTGTTCATTACAGTGAGTGTTGCATCTCTTTTGAAGAACAGCCACATTCATCTCGTTTTTTTTTTTTTTTCTCCCTGCCCTGGAGTGCGATAAAAAATCAAGTCTGTTGCTAATGAAAATGTACTGCTGCCAACAATCGGCTCCTCAACCACGGCAACATAAAGCAAACGGTTAAAGGCACTCTGGAGATCCGTTTGACTTTTTTTCCTTAATGATGAAAGGGAAATGGCAAAGCGAGGTTTGATAGTTTTCCCTGCTGGGTATGAAAAATATTTTTGCTGCTAGATACCACTTGGTTTAATCACACCGTGCTGTATTTTTAACATTCGCCTCAGCAAAGCTCTCTGTGATGATCTGAGACCACAATAAAATGTAAAAAAAAAAAAAAACAAATTCCTAAACTTGTGTCAAATAAGTAATCTCATTTGTCACACTAGTCACAACAAGCCATTAGGTAGATGCAGTTTTCCATTCCGTACACTTGGAAATTACCCATTTGACTAATGGAAGAAAGCTCATTAAAATCCAACGCTTTAATATTTTGTAATTTGGAATGTGTCCCATTACAGATGAATCACCAAATAATATCAGCGTTCATCGCGGCGTGGTGATCCTAATCACAGTTGTAATCATAGCTCGACTAAATCTAAGTCAATCGCACTAATAACTACCACTAGGATCGTGGTCGCAGGGCTACAGTGCTAGCTGGTTGTGTATGTATCCTGCGGCCTGCGTGTAACTGTAGACTAAAAGTCCCAGTGTCTTTTCACAGTCCTGAATTATTCACAAGAAAAGAAGTCATATCCACAAGACGTCACGGCGGTGACACTGCTGTTGTCGGTACGATCCCTTCAGACATGTGTTGACGTGTTTCTGGGAGTGGGTGATTGCTGTTAAACTTTGAGCGGAAACACGTAGGAGGAGTCAGCGGTGACTTTTGAACTGGGAACGATAAGATAGAAATTCCTCCACAGAGAGACTGATAAACAGCTAACCAGCATTTGCTTCTGCTTTTGGGGTTCAGTCCAACCTGGTTAAATAGTATTGAGAAAAAAGTGAGATAAAATGAGTTAGAATGTACCATTAATCCATAAAGTAATGGTAGCAGTTTTATTAATTAAGCTGCAGCTGCTAAACATTGTTGCTGCTGCCGTTGGATGATTTATTTTAATTCACATAATGTCTGGATCGACTGCAAATAACATGGAACTGAGCTCGGAAAATGCAAGGAATTTCTAGGAATTTTTTCTTGGTATTGCTATAATAACATTATTATATATTTCCTTTCATTTGATGACATTTTGTGGTTGTTTTCATTTTTAGACAGGCATGTTTTCGGCCTACTAAAATAATCGTTTCATTGAATTTGGGTATAACAATCGGTCGATTAATCTAATTTAAAAAATAGTCGATAACTTCAGCTGTGAAAACAACAACACACATCTGTGTTTTTTTTTTTTTCTGTCCTCCCCCACTCCTCCCTTTGAAGCCTCTCTTAGTTCCAGGCCCTTAACATGACACTCGCATGTGGACTCTCCCTTTACGGTCTTCATGTCACCACTCCCCCCTCCAGTCATGCCCACCACCACATTGCTGCCCCCAAACTGTCACATGAGCTCCCGTCTCCACCCACGCGTGGACAAATGTCAATCCAGTGTCTCTCCCCCCCCACATGGTGTAGCATCTGATGACGCTCTGCTGCCCCACCTGCCTCATTCATAAAACAAAAACAAAAAAAGTCGAGCAGTAAAATATAAAAATACCCCCCAAGCCAATACGTAGCTGTGTTTTACACAGAACTGAAGTTAAGGCGAATCGATCGGAAATGTCTCCACCAAAACACCTGAACTCAGCGTCTCTGCCTCGTTCATTTCTACGCCCGTGTAACCGTGGTTCCCCCGCAGGTTCTCCATTGACAAAGTGACATAATTATAAATAATATATGCTGACAGGAAACAATAAGGAACCCTGGACAAATGCAGCAATTAACCACCGCATGGCACAAGATACGTTTCACATTTCAGGATTTAATTGGATTTTTTTTTCCCCCCCCTGCGTTGCAAAAAAAAAAAAAAAAAAAAAAAAAAAAAGACAGTGGCATAATTTTACATGAGGCATAATTACTGCTTGTGACATTATAAATATTTCTGGTCACAAAACATCATTTCATTCAACAAATCAGGTTGTTTTTTTGTTGTTGTTTTTTTTTTAAATTCCATTTTAATTCCAATAATAATAACAATTGTGCCTGCAGTGTTAAATGTCATGTGTTTGACTGTTTACTGATCATTTTGGAAGCAATTTCTGTGTAAAAAAAAAAAAAAAATTTAAATGTAATTGAACACTTCTGTTACCAGGGTTATTTTCTTTATTATTATTATCTTTTTTTGTATTTCTCCAAACAAAAAAAAATCATGTGTTTACTAAAAAACACAAGCTTTTATTGCAATAATTTATTCATGAAATAAATCACAATAAAGCGACTATAGACGCCTCTAGAAGGCGCTGTGAAAATTAGGATTAAGATTTGGCCAACTTTATAATTTAGTGTTAAACCTTTAGATGTTTTTCTTGACATTTCTCCATTTTTATAATTCCATCATTTGGATTAGTTACAGATAATATATTTTTTTCATTATATATTTGTCTTTCTGTTCCAGTAATACACTATTTTATTTTGGAATATCAATAAATAAAACATAATAAATTGTGATGAATTACAATCACAATTAACCATGATTAATTGCAGCTACTTTGTCATTAATCAAATTCCGTTTTTTATTGGTTCGACAGCTCTTTATAAAAACATTAGCTGACGAATGAAAACATTTTTGTAGTAATGCAAAACAGCAGATGTGCACGTGTGAGCAGCTGTGGTGCGTGGACCTCTCCGTGCACGTGTTACGATGAGACGCAGGTCAGTTGTTGTTTTAGGCAGAACAGACACAAAACAATGTGGCGTCGTCGTTAGTGTGGTACGAGTTTTGTGCAACTTTATACAGTGTAGAAATTTCAAAAACTGAAAAAAAAAGTACCAGCATCCAGAATGCAAATGTTGCGTCCGTGGGGAAACTCCCCGTTGGTCGTGTCTCTCCTTCCGTCCTGTCTCTGTCTCTCNCACGTTGACCTTCTCCACGCTGCTTTTTTGTCATTTTCAGCTCCAACTTTTGGCTGTGAAATCTTTCTCTCTCCCTCTCCCTCTCCCTCTCTGTCCCTCTCCCTCTCTCTCCCGTAGCACATCCATCTCGTCGTGCCCTCTGCCCTCCGGCGTGTTCCGTTAATTACTTCTGCGGTGCGTTCACTGTACGACTGGATGGTGGCGCTGCGTGGTCTTTGTCTTTGTGCCACCTTCGTCTTCGGCGTTTTTTCCTCTTTGCTCCCGATGTGTTGAAGTTGAAGAGAGCTGAGTTTTTTTTTTGTTGTTGTTTTGAGCTGAGAAATCGTCAGGAGATAATGTTTGATGAATGGCCCAAAAATATTGGCTTTTTTTTTTTTTTTTTTAATAATAACTCCACACGGCTTTAACTGATGGTTGAAGTTTAGCAAATATTTCTGAGGCAGATTAGTTCCAGACGTGGGTGAGGTTCTTATTAGGGGCCGGGGGATCACGCACACACACACACGGTACCATACCCAGAATACTAACAAGTAAAAGTAGGTTTGAGTTTGGTGTACCATTATGCAGCAATCGTGTTTTTTTTCCTGTAACTGTCGGGGGAGGTTGAGTGCCCCTGGAGGAGGTCTGTGGTATTACCCTGCTGAAAATTTCAGGAGGCTGAGTTCACGTTGGTGTGGAAAAAACATACCCACGAAAAGTTAATGTATTAATATTTAGAACTGCTGGAGCATCTATCGTGTGGTAACGCCTGAGTTTAACAATAACACATTTACAGCTCATTAAACCATCCCAAGAAAGTGGGGTTTTTTTTGTTTGTTTTTTTTTACAAGCAACAAAATGAGTTCACAACCGTAACATTAATGAGAAGCGAGGAGTTTGTTAACTCTCTCACCAGCGCTGAACCGACACTGAATCACTTTTAATAAGACGTTGATTTTTCCACAAAATGATCTCGATGTCAAAGAGGTGAAAACAACAAAACTGTTGTTTTCTTTTGTTTGTTTTTTTTTTCTTATTTCTTGCGTCCAGACACAGAGACACAGAACTCTGCACTGATGTTTTATCATGTAAATGTTGATGTAAATCCAAACACTGCTACAGTAGTAACACCTCAGGCCACTCTGTTGGAAACTACTGGAGGCCTGCAGCAGCTCCTTCTAAATACCCCTACC
>NC_024323.1:12838422-12849153 GCF_000523025.1 Cynoglossus semilaevis
TTTCACCATCTGTTGACCTCATGTCATTTTGCCTTCACTCACCACTGCTGCTCTTTCTTTTTTTTCTTTTTTTTCTGCCTCTCTACTCTGCTCTGCTTTTTTATTTCTTTTTTTTTTTTTTGCTCCAACCACTGCTCAGTTTCTTTCTTCTCCTGAAATAGCAATTCAGTGAGAGAGGGTGAGAGACAGAGAGAGAGAGAGAGAGAGAGAGAAATCATGGGAGAAAAAATAAACAGTGTGTGTGTTTATGTGTGTGACTGGTTTTTTCGACTGTGCATTTTGCTGATTCTCACAGTCACTTCGTCAGTCAGTCAGTCGGCACTTTCCAGAGACACCCCCCCCAACCCCCTGCCCCCCCCACTCTCTCAGACATGCAGTCTGTGGAGTAAAACTTTTTTAAAAAGTCCACTACAAAAATCCAGCGTTCATCTTTTTTTCGCTCAGCACGTCGTGATCATTTCTCTCTTCTACCTCAGAGCAGCGTGGTTGGCTGATGTGCGATTGCCTTTTCTGTACTTTCCACCACACGCAGGCATGGCCTAAATTTAAGCAAAGCCAGATGGCCACGCTAGAATGTGTGTGTGTGTGTGTGTGTGTGTTTAGAACTAGTGTTCCTGAGAACGAAGGTATCGAGTTTGGAGCCCCTAGTTCTCCTTCTCCTCCCCCCAAGAAAATATAAATCCCATAACATTCTTTACTTCTGACTCATTGTCTCCGCTCTTCAAATGTTTGCCTGCTTTTCTACGTTTCTCCTCCTCCTCCTCCTCCTCCTCCTCCTCCTGCTCCTGCGTGCGTCTGTCTTTGCCCTTATTTCCATCCGAGTCTATTCTTTTTTCTCTTCTTTTTCCTCGATCCCTCCCTCTCTCATTTCCCTCCCCTCTCCTCTCCTCTTCTCCTGCAGACAGATTGATTCCAGATGTTCCTCAACTCCAGCGTTAACTCCTCCCTCCTCCTCCTCCTCCTCCTCTTCGTCTTCTTCTTCTTCTTACTCTTTCTTCTCCCAACTCTGTCCGTTTAAGAACCGACACAGACTCTGTAATTTGACGGTTTGGGATAATTTTGGTTTAGTTTTCACTTGCATTCCTCTTTTCCTTCCCCCTCACTTTTGACTTTAAATCAATTCAGATCCTTTTGGTTGGATTTTCTAACCAGCTGGATTTCGGGGGGCGGGGGGGCAATCACAACATCCTGAGTTGCTTTGGTTGCCACGTCACCATTTATGGAAGAAAAAAAAAAAGTAAAATGCGAGCTACCACTTTCTGTTCTACTGAAACCGCAGTTGAAAATGCTGGGCCGGGCCGGAGCCTCCCAAAATACACGTCTTTTTATATGAAGAGTCGACGTTTCCCAGGGCTTTCAAGTCTCTGAACTACACCCATGATGCACTGCAGCTTCTCCAGTCAGGGCGCTGCTGAACTCCAGCCGTTCTCCGTTCACTCCCCTGTAGATGTGGCGCGCCGAGGAGAGTGTTTCCCCCTGGGGACGAGGCACGAGGGGGAAATTGGTTCCAGATGAAACAGGAAGTGGAGAGCAGAGACAAAGACAGGGTTTGTTCCAGACAGGGACGTGGCCCGAGTGTGGACGCAAATAACGCAGACTCACCCGCGTCCACTGATGCACGCAGACAAACTTTCCTGCCTGAACATCAAAAGAAAGGTTTCTCCCTCTCCCCCCTCCCTCCGTTCCTCCCCCCTCCCTCCCTCCCTGGTCTACCTGCTCTTTACTTTCTGTCCATTTCAACCCCAGACCTTTTCACCCCCCCCAGGGCTCTCCTCCACATCTCTCTGTCCAGACCAGGGGGCTGCAACACCAGAGGACACATTCTTATCACTTTATAACAAACTGAAATTCACAGTGATCACAGTAGTAGTAGTAGTAGTAGTAGTATTTGAAGTTTTACAAAGTACAAAAACAAAGTAGTTTTATTGCTGTTTTTTAACCTGTTGAACAAAGAGAACAAATATGCAAATATCTACAGTACGACCTACTGTATTTACTACTAGTACTACTAATACTAGTACTACTACTACTACTCAGTCAAATATGGTCTCGTAGGTAACCAATCCAAAGAGCCGTAACTGTTCATTTAAAGAAATCAAATTATCATTACAGTATATACTGAGATATTTCAGTTTATCAATATTTTGTTGCACCCTCTCAGATCTACTGCCCTCTTTCAGATCTGTTGCCCCTCTTCAGACTGTTGCCCTCTCAGATCTACTGCCCTCTTTCAGATCTGTTGCCCCCCTCATATCTGTTGCCTCCTTCAGATCTATTGCCCTCTCAGATCTACTGCCCTCCATCCACTGAGTGAACGGTACCAGAAAGTGGTTCCCTCAGCACGGCAGCGTGAGGTCAGGGTCAGAGGTTAACTCTGTGGACACTCCAGAGAGACCGTATCTGTCCTTCTCATCGCTGCATTATTACACGGCCGACACTTGAACCATTGTTGAACAGAGCAGTGAGTGGAGTCAAAACAGTTAAAAAAAAAAAATATTTTTTTATCTCAGTTTTTCTGCAGATTGAATGGAATGATGCAAAAAAAAAATCCAAACAACTCACACACACACAGTGCTCTCCCCCCTCTTCCTCCCCCCTCCTCCTCCCCCCCGCTCCTCCCTGTTTGTCTCCATGCCCAGCGAGGCTCGTGCCTCTCAGTCTCTCTCGGCGGTCGTGTTTTCTCTGCGAGGCATTGCCTGCAGACGAGACAGTGCCAGTGTCATCTCTCTCTGACTGCTGTCAAAATACCGTTGTTAGGCTAACTTTTACCATTGTTCCATCCCCGTGCCTCCTCCCTCCCTCCCTCCCTCCCTCCTCCCTCACCTCGCTCTGCGGCATGGCAAACAATGGCTCCTCTTGCAGGGGCCAAATGACACCAAGGAGCAAAATAATAGTCAGGGGGATAAAAGAGAAGGGGCGAGTGGCAGAAATAATCTAATTAAAGTAATTACTGAGCAATTAACCATAACAGTGGGGGGTTTTCTCTGGGGGAGGGCAGGATGAGGGGCAAGGGTTAGGGCAAAAGTGGGGAGAGAGAGAGGGGTCAGTAAGCTAAAAGGGTTTTAATTAGTAAGATGAATATGAGAGCTTGGTAATCTGCACGACATCAGTGAAGGATTGGATTTTTCTCTGTTTCCTTTGATCTTCAACACTGACCACGTTGTTTGTTTGTGTTCCTCGGTGTTCAATTTCAATAATTATTCCGTTGTAACTTTGAAAAAATCCAGGTGGAGTGATTTATTTCACCTGTTTGAAAGAAGAAAAAAAACAGCCTGCCCACTGACTGTGACTCTCTCTCTCTCTCTCTTTCTCTTTCTCTCTCTTCCCTCCCGTTGTCTCTTGCAGAACAACGAGCCTTTAAACCCTGGTTTCCATGGATACGCACCTCACAGTCAGGTAAGAGATTAAGC
Organism: Cynoglossus semilaevis; assembly: GCF_000523025.1. NCBI lineage: Eukaryota > Metazoa > Chordata > Actinopteri > Pleuronectiformes > Cynoglossidae > Cynoglossus > Cynoglossus semilaevis. The sequence continues at coordinate 12,841,833 of NC_024323.1, forward strand.
CACCGCTCACCGGCCCAGATTACAATGAATCAACTCATAACCGACGTCGGGGAGAACCCTCCGTTCTCTCCAGACGTACTGATATATCCGGGCCACGTGCAGGGCCCACGTCGGCCGCGGCGTTTGGAGGCGGAGGCCGCACGCGTTTGTGTGATGATGATGATGATATCATAGAAACATATCTACACTCCACAGACACGGCTCTGGAATAAAAAAAAACAACAAACCAAACCAACCAGGGCCTTTTGTTGTGTACAGTGTCGTGTGGAGCCCAGTGTTGCTGCTCAGCATCCAGACTCCCTCATCAAGACCGTTATGAAACGCGTGCGCCGCCGCCCGTGGCAGCTTATAAATGATGGCCATTAGAGGAACTGATGAAAACTGGTCGTGACTGAGCCGCTCCCTCAAAGGCTTGACCCAAAAATCTGGAACAAATTATTCACGACCGTCTTAAAACTTAAAGCTCTGCACGCTCCGCATGCAGCAGCGCGGCGTCCCCTCCATCGTTTTTATCTCCTCACACGTCCTCCCCCACTCTCTCTCTCTCATCATGTCTTTCTCTTTGTGTGTGTGTGTGTCTCTGTGCATATTGCTCTCAGTAATGAGGGCCTGGTGTGAGCAGCGTAGAGGCAGGGAAGCCAACTATTTTTCTTATCAGCCTCCGAGCAGCTCGGGCTCATCGTGCCGCTCGTACCAACTCGGGCTCTGCGTGTTTGTGTTGGTAAATGCGTGCGGTGACCTCACCGGGTGACGCGGAGAGAGAGAGAGAGAAACATGTACAACGTTCCTGTGCGTGTGTTTGTACGTGTGCGTGGGTCCCTGGAACATGCAGCTCTCTGCCAGTGCCACAGGAGGGGAGTGTTGGTCTGTGAGTCCACTTGCCCCGTGGTTTTCCTCCTGACTCACAACATGGAAGAAGATCACAGGCTGCATCTCCTCTCATGTACTGCTCTTTTATTCATCTGCAGCCGGACTCCTGCTCCTGCTCTACTCTTTTGGAATACAGCAAAGTAAGCAGGAGCAGGAGGAGGAGCAGGAGGAGGAGCAGGAGAACCTAACATGCACCTTTGAATCCAAAACCATTATCTCAACCCAACGCACCTTTGAATCCAAAACCATTATCTCTCAGTGTTAATACCTTCTAATCCTGTTAGCATACATTGTTTTTTGTCTATACATAAATTGGTGTGGAACCCCAGGGTTCACCTCCTGGGCAAGATCCAATCCTGGTTAGGGTTGGTTGGTACCTTCCAGTGGACTCACCACCCACAGGAAGGTTTAAGGGGGGGGGGTGTTGGTACGGTGCAGTGTGATTTGGGTGGCGGTCATGAAGACTGCTGCCCCCGCAACCTAGTAAAGGATCACATAAATTATTTCTGGTCTTAAACAGTTCAGAAAACTGAGAAAAAAAAAGAACCCAAAGTGAACGCATATAAACATGTAAACAAAAGGTGGAAATGGCTAACTGTAGCACAACAAAAAGCCAAATTAGCTTCTCCGACACGGTCAGAAGGACCACTGTTGTTGTTGTTGTTGTTGTTGTTGTTGTTGTTGTTGTTGTTGTGTAGCGTTGAGCAGGGTTACTGGTGTAAAGCTGCGTTGACCGTATCATCTTACTCTGCGCTGGAGTCTTCGAACCTCCCATGCCTCCCCCACTCCCCCTCCCCCGTTGTCTGCTAAATGCCCAGACCACTTCACTCTGCAGCATTTGTTTTATAAATGATTTAAAAAGTTGTCTCGTTGATGCATTCTGCCCTTGAGCACTTTAGGTAAGAGGCCTGAGTACAGCCGCTAAGCTAGCCTAGCCTAGCCTAGCCTAGCCTGATTGACTTGTTCGTTGCTGCAGGCAGTGCTGTGGGTCGGCTATGACTGCGTTGAATGGAGACGTTGTTACTGAGGCTGCATCCGTACTACGACGGTACTTTAATGTAAACAGTTTCTCAGATTTAATAAATACTTTGTTCTGGAGTTTTAGGAAGAAACGGTTCTAACGGTTCTATAGTTTAAAATATTGACAATTTCATAATGAAGTTTGTAACGAGGAGAGAAGAGTCTAAACAGGAAGTAGGAAATCTACTGTAATAAATCCAACAATTATGTTTCAACATGTCTAAAAAAAAAGTCTGCCAATTTTTTTTTTTTTTGTGATCAACTCTTCCAAACCTTTGTGTTTGGGTGTGAAACACATGCTGAGGCAGTTTTGACATGAGCTGCATGTGTGTTTTTTAAACAAAGACACAGTCTGAGGGTGTGTTCCAATAAAACCTGCGCTGACCTTTGGGGTCAGAGGCGTTGGTGTCCTTGCTGTTTAAATCACATAAGTGATCAGGGCTGACAACACCGTCAAACAAAGACACACGTAGAACAAACACAAACACACAGACACTGTCACCGGGTGGTGTTTCCAACGACACTGGTTTGAAAGTTAGTTCATAAAAACATCGTTTCTTTATCATTTAATTCTGGTCGTGCCGTGGATGGATCTTTATTAAAACCTGGCTGCGTTGAACGGCGGTGTCATTGAAGAGGGAGGCCTTTGTTTGCCGTAGCTGATGATTATGGGATGGATCTGGCCTATTGTGTGTCTGTGTGTCAGCCAGAGTTCAGCCGCAGCCTGACGGCGATCGCAGCATCTGTGTGTACTTTACATGCTTGTGTTTGTGCGCGGCTGCATGTGTTTATCTCTGCGTTCACTTGCTGTGTTTAATCCTTAGATCATCCTCCGTTCATCCTCTCATCCTCCTCACTTACAGCCCTAATCCTGTCATCCCTCGCTCCGTCTTTTTTTTTCACCCGTCCCTTTATCCATTTATCTCCCTATCCTGTTATCGTTCACTCACATCCACTGCCCATCTGCCCCCCCTTCCCTCCCCCTCCCCTCCAATCTGCTCTGGCTTGACTCTCCGCATTTGCCCCTTTTCTCTCTACCACTTCCAGTCATTTATCTTGCCCATGCTGCGTTGCTCCATTCCAGCTAGACTCAGCAGATGTCTAAAAGCTTGGCATCAGGGCTTTTCTTGCGCAGGGTTCTGTCCCTCCCAGAAAAAAATGCAGCGCAAGGAACTGCACTCTCATCTCTGCAAATTAAGCACCTCCTAACAATACAGTGGTGGGAAGTGAGGGACCTGAGCCTGAGCCAGAAAGGAAAAGGCGCAATGCAGCACGACACAGATTCATGTTCGGGTTGAGGGTTAGATACTGGGAGGCTTCCCTCTGAGTGATAAAGGCAGCCGCAGCGGCGAGGTGCCGATGGAGAAGCCTCTCTACGCAGCTAGCTACCACGCCATCCTGTGGCTGGCGTAACCCACCGCTGTTCTCTGGAGCTGACAGGCTGCCATGCAATAAATAACTCATCAAAAAAAAAAAGAAAGCTGCATTGCAGCGGGGGTCGCGCTTGAGTTCTCTACTTTGAGCCAGTGCGTGGTTGGAAGATAGCATCCTATTCTTTACTGCTCCTTTTCTCTCCGGGGGCTTTTGGGGGGGAGAGAGGGAGAGAGAGAGAGAGGGAGCCACAACAGCTCTCTGACTCGATCCCTGCACAGAGTTAGGAGGCTGCATGGAGGGATGGATGCTTTGAATAGGAGGGACTGAGGCAGAGAGGGAGGTAAAGTTTTTAAAAGAGGGGCGGGAACAAGAGGAAGCAGGGAGAGAGCACCGGGACGTGTAACGCCAGCGTGTGAATGACAGACGCAGAGCAATAAGAGGGAGAAAGTGTGAGAAAGAGTGGAGTGGGGGAGACTCTGAATCTGTCGGAGGAGAGAGACAGAAAGGCCCCAGAGGAGGTGGGTGGGTGGGTGGGGGGGGTCAGAGCACAACGCTGGGGAGACGAAGAAAACGAGAGTGACAGCCGGGGAAGGTTTGCGTGCCGCGTGGAAGTGGAAGAAGGGACACACCGGCTCAGAAGAGGAGAGGAGGAGGAGGAGGAGGAAGAAGAAGAGGGAGTGAATGAGGGAGAATTTGAATGTGTGAGACAGACGTGGACCGCAACCCTCTCCAGCTCATGGTCCTAGAGCGCAGGCACAGGAGAGGAGGAACAGGAGGAAAGATTGAGCCACAGAGAGAGGGAGAGAACCGAAGGAACGGAAAAGTGGAGAGCTGGTCGGCAGTTGTTCCTCTAGATCAGACCATGATGGGACTTTACTACCCAGCAATGCTGCCGGTAAGTTCTCCTCTACGGCACATCCTCCTTCTGTTGAGTCCTTCGTGCACGTGCCGTGGTCTGAACCACCACAGGACGTGCATGTGCAGAAGACAAATCTCTGCTTCTTTTCTTTTTTTTAAAAAAAGAAAGAATGTGAGATTTTTGCTCAGTAGAATTCCGTCATGGTCGTCGCCGTGAGTGCTCTGGCCTGTTGTGGTTAGCTGTGTTTTGGCCCAGGTGAGGCCTTTTTCAGAGAGTTGGCAGAGCGTCAGGCTGAAGCAGGGCTTGTCTCTGCAGCTCTGCTGCTTCTTCCACTTTTTTAACTCCTAACGACACAGGACACATTTATTATTTTCTTGGACACGGAGAGTCGTCGCCGGCGGATTTGTTTTGGAACACGCACCGGTTTGTTGTTGTTGCGTCACTGCAGTGGAGTCCAGAGTCCTCATTACGGGGACAGGATAACGAAAACCATCATGTTTAGTATTTGATGGTGTGTGTGTGTGTGTGTGTGTTGGGCTGCTCCTAGCCTACGGTGGGCGTGTCGGTGTGTGTCTTTTGTAGCTAGAAGATGGCCTGAGGACGAGCGATGTTTTCTGGCTCTGTCGTAGCTTGTCCTGCTGCTCTGGTCTTGGTTCCTCTGGGCCCACGGGGGGTGAGGGCGATCGGTGGAAGTGTCAGGCGAGGTAGACGTGGTAGCGAAGCGGCCGCTGTACCGACCGCTGGGGGGTCGACAGGCCTGCATGCCGTCTCGTCCGACTGCAGACAAGTTAATACGCAGGCGTGTTGGAGAGAACACAGAAGTTCTGAGTTCTGGTTCCTGTTGAGGAATTCAACAGTGTCGTCTAAGATGTCCATGTGGTGTGAACGTAATCTCACCCCAGATTGAGGGAGACAGGTGCTGACACAGTTGTTTCTGCAACACACACTCTCTCTCTCGCCCTACAACTCCCCCCATAGTGTTTGTCCTGCTGCTACGCAAGATCATGTCAACAACAATGGACGCTTTTGTTATTTTACAAATGTCCATTCACCCCCCCCCACCTCCAAAAATGTTTTTTATTATTTTTCTCTTTCACAACAACGATGATTTATTATAATTGAGTCCAATAATCAGCACTCGTTTCTCCTGGAGCAGATGCTTTTATAGCTGTGATTGGCCAAGTCGTAATTTTCTCCCTCTCTGAGTTGTTTCCACTGATTTTCCTCCTCCCCTCCATCTACCCTCCCCTTCCTCCCCCCTCCACTCCCTCCTCCTCCCCCTGCAGGCCAGAGCAGCTGTCATCCTAACACATAATTCCTCTCTTAAGACAATGACACCAAATGGAGGATGGTGGTAGTAACCAGAGGGTGTGAGGGCAGGAGGGTCCGTGGGTCAGTTCCATGTGGGAATGCACTTTAAAAAGGTGACCCTGCACCACCCGCACCGTCCTCCGTCAAAACATATGGTGTCGCTAATCACGACTAGTGTATGTTTTCCAGTGGTGGAAATTAGCAGTGTTTCAGTATAATCAAGACTCACTCGTGGGTTTTTTTTTCGGTTGAGTTGAGTAACTTGCAGTTGTAACATAAATATTTAACACGAGCCGATGATGTAAGCTGTTAAAAGGCTTTTGAAATGCAACCAGTATTTTTCTGTCCCTCTTGTCCCTGACATCTTTTCAGACTCGTTTGGAAAAAAAGTCTTAAAAATTTAGTTAAATTTAGTAAATCTTCTAACACTTCAGCATCTTAGCAAAGACCAAAGAGAAAAGAAAAAACCTCCAAAGAAGCCGAGGAGTTAGAAAAGACACTTTCTTGAAGTGTTTTTTTTTTCTCTCCCATCAGTCACCTGATCTCTGACTCGGTTATTTTTGCAGCAAAGACGGTAGTTTGTTGTTTATCAGAGTCGTTCCGTCCTAAAACTTTATCTACGTGGTTTTTCTTTCCATCATCTGTCTGTGGACGTCAGTCCATGAAATACTGGGTTATTTTTTTAGCGTCGTGGTACAAATGTTTTCCACATTCTAGGCCTGAATAAAAAATAAAAAAAACAAGAAGAAAAAGGACTTTACCCTGAGTGTTTTTGCAGTTTGTAGGACATTGCACGGGTTCGGAAATCAATCGTTGCCACGAGCTCTGTCGCCGGTGAAGATGTGAAATATGTTTGATGATGATATAAAAATATTGTTGGCAGTCGTCGTTGGACCGTTTTTGACCAAGTCAAGTCTGTGTTTCGTGTTCCAAATGTTTTCAAAATGACCTGCCTCTTGGCTCCTCCGTGGCAGCTCAGTGAATTTCTTCAATATTCAATCTTTTTTTTTATTATTTTACTTTATCTCAAGACGGTGAAGTGCTGTTGCATCATCTTTTTGTTTCCGCTCCACGGCGTCGAACCTCAGAGGTGTCAAACGGAGGTTAACCACCTGAATCCGCCGCCACATTTTTCTCACACATAAAGCATCGTTTTGGTTAACCACGGTGTGACAGCAGGTCATCACTTTACCTCCAGAGTGAGTGTGAGTGTGTGTGTGTGTGGGTGTGTGTGTCTGCACTCACATGTGCTGCACACACTCTGACTAAACTGTCCTGAGATGACTTCTCCTCTGATTTGGCCGCAGCAGCTCTGGATAACTGTATGTTTAGCTAAATCCATTATAATTATACTGTGGGTTGTTTCCCTTTTTTTTCTTTTTTTTTTTTTTATTATACGTTTGAGCCGCAGTGTGAGTGTGTGTCACAGCTCACACTTGTGTCAGATGACAGAGTCAGAATCCCTCTTTACTGCCTATTAAACGGCCAGTATTGGTGGTATAATGTAGTGTGGGACACGTTTTCACCCCCCTCCTCCTCCCCGCATCTTGCCCCCGGGGGGGGGTTAAGTCTTTTCCCCTCCGCCTGTATGGACTTGATGATATTGTCTGACATTACTGCTGCTTTAACTGCTGCTGCTGCTGCTGCTGCCGCCCCAGGCTGTAGAAACCACTCTGTATGTTACCTCGACCACATGGTACACACACACACACACACACAGAGGCACAGTGCCAGTGATGCCCTCCCTGCACATATGTGCTGCAGCACACTTAGGAATGTATGCAGTATCTCCTGGCGTTTGCCTTCTCCTGCATGATAAACAGCGACGGTGAAGTGTAGGCATGCTGCTCCGGCCTCCACTGCAGCAAAAAAAAAAAAAAACTGGCT
>NC_024323.1:12849161-12850852 GCF_000523025.1 Cynoglossus semilaevis
CCTGCTGAAGGGGCTTCTTATTTCTGATTTTGATTTAACCTTAAAATTAAAAATAAATCACTGCAAAGGTGAAGACGGCAGAATGTTAAAATGTCAGTCTGAGTTTCTACTCACAGTCGGTCAAAAAGAGGAATGGAAAAAAAACCTCATTATTCATTATTTAAAAAAAAACAAAAAACAACCTGACTTTAATTAATTGAAATATTAATAATTAATTTTAAATTAAATTTAAATCATTTAATTAATTTAACTGGAAATACTTTATTATTTGTCAATCTGGTAATTACGCTGTCAAAAAAATATGTTTTCACTCTGATTAATATATTTGACCAACTCCTCATCACAACTCTGTTAAAGCAGTGGTTCTCAAACTGTGGTGCGTGTACCGCAGTTTGAGAACCACTGTTTTGAAGCACACGGTTTTGGCAATTTTTAAATATTCAACACTTTCTCTTCACACAATGACCAGTTAATTAGTCTTCATGTTAATTGATCAGACCCCGACGCGCTCCCCCCTCCCCCCACATCACTGTGTTTGTCAGTTACTAAACACTTACACATAATCACAGCAACATGTTGTTATTGAATCAGCCAATCAAAAAAATGTTTGTGTTTAAAAAATTGACTTTTTTTTGTTGTTGTTTTTTTTAAAGGTTAATGTTTTGGTCGGTCGTCTGAAACGTCGTCTCCTTAATGTCTTTAATGGTTTCGTTATTTAGATAAGATTTTCAATCTTTAAATTGTTTTGGATCTTTTTTTGTGGGTGTAAGAATTCACAGATGGAAACCAATAATTTAAAGAAAATAGAAAAGATTGCGATTCATTCAAATTTCCACGTCAGTATTAAAGTCACTGTCAACTGAAATTGCATGAAAAGCACAAATACAAAAAAATCATATCTGGACATCGGCGTAAACAAAATCTTAGCTGTTGTACTTTTTTTTTTACGTTGCGTCAAACTAAGATGATGAGAAGTGTCAACAACAAACAGGCCTCATGTCACAGACTTTAACATAAACGCACGGAGACGATGACGACGACGGACGGACGGACGGACCGGCACCTGTGCACTCCTGTAGCGCCTGTAGCTCCCTCTGCTTCCCATACAGGGGGTGCTATCAACGCAGTTTGAATTTTCTGACCACTGAAGAAGAACAAAGTGTCAATAACACAGTTTAGCCTCAAATAATCAGGGATAGATAAAGAAAACATATATTTGTATATTTCTATGAATCATTTTAAAATAATTATTTACACAATTCTGGTTTTTACACTATCGTAGTGGCAAGAAAGCTACTTTTTCATATAAATGTACACTTTATTTCAATATAATTGCTTTATAAATAATTAAATGTAATATATTTTTATTTTAGTTCTACTTTGACAAAATCATCCCATCGTGAGGTTCGTTTTTTCATGCGATAGCCGTAGAATCACCTCTGGACTTTGGTGTAACCTTTGAGCATTGCGATTGGCTGATGACTAGGAAGCACAATGAATTGTGTGCCATATATGGAGGTGGGCGGCGGCTTGTTGTGTGATGGACATTACAGTGCAGTAGACTGGAGGGCTGGGCGTCGTGGTTTGTTAAAGACAAAAAAAAAAGAAAGAAATCTCCCTCTGGCTTTCATCAAGCGTGGCTGGAGTGGGGGGGCACGCGGGGGAAGTGGGGGGAAGGGGGGGACCGATGG
>NC_024323.1:12851343-12857516 GCF_000523025.1 Cynoglossus semilaevis
GTATGGAAAACATATGGTGGCTCAGGTAACACAACTGGTGTGTGCTAGTGTGTGTGTGTGTACACACACAGAGTACGAAACAATCGTTCCTTCTCCAGATGGTGCTTTTTTAGTAGAGACACCAGATTGTGGATTTTGAAGAGAACTGAAAGTGCGGCGGCGGCGACGGCGGCGACGGCTGATTGGCTCTGATTTCAGCTCCTCGTAGATCATTTTATTTCCTCTCGTATGCCTATTTTAAAACCAATCGCCGCGTGTTAGAATCCAGTCTGGAAAGTTGGTGTCGAGACCAGACATTACATACAAAAAAAAAAAAACCAGATCATTCTTTCCCACAATCCCCCTCTTCACTCCTATAAAGCCCCCTTTCCTATTTTTCCATTATTTCTTTTTCCCTTTCCCTCGTTCTCCCCGGACTCTGCTGCTGCTGCTGCTGCTGCTGCTGCTGCTGCTGCTGCTACAGGAGCGTGCACGTGGAGGTTGTGTTTTTTTTTTGCACTGACAGTCTTTTGTTTCATTCAGAGCTGAAACAATTAATCAATGATTCGATTATAGTTGTCATGAATCGAGGCGACGTCCGTGACTAAAGTTTGGGAACACTTTAAAATGCAGCATTTTTTTAAAAAAAAACATACTTTATGTTATAGATATATAGATATTTTGATGGTGTTTGGTAATCACTTCAATAACCTCGAGCAGATTCCTCTGAAAAAATACCATTTATTATTGGTTCCAGTATGTTGTCAGTGTTGAAGTAACTTTCTGGGGGGGCAGCGGGGGGGCGGTGTGTGTGTTTATGTCTCATCTGTGGGCTGGAAACCACTGCTCCACAGGACACACCCTTCAGTTCAGGCTACTGCACGTTTGTAGACCTGCATGTTCTGACAAGAACTGACAGTCTGTGATTTAACCAAACCAGTCTGGGGGGGGGGCGGGGGGAGTGGGTGTTAACCTACGGTTTTTAATTGTTTTTTTTTTTATTATTATGACCACACAAAGCTGAGACACAGAAATCAAACTTGAACTTTTTCTCCTGTCCTCACTTCACCCTTCACTACAATTACAGTGGCTGATGACACGTTTTTCCAGATTTTTTTTTTCTTTTTTCTTTCCTTTCCCCCTCTGTTTTTTTTTTTTCTCTCTCTCCCCACGGTGAAGCCTCCTATCTGTGCGGAACATACCCCAGACGCTGGCTCTCTTGCAGATGAGCCTTTCAGCATCAGCTGGCTGTTTACAGCCAGAGAGAGAGAGGGAGAGAGGGAGAGAGAGCAGTGGTTAATGCAACAAATAATTTGCATTCAGACTCGGGGATTAGAGAAGAAGAAGAAGAAGAAGAAGAAGAAGCAGAAGAAGCTTATCACCTTATGCAATCGTAAGTTTGGCCGTCTAATTAAAACAGCTGTCTGCAGACGGTTTGTTTTAGCGCAGACTAATTCCAGGAGTGACTTCTGTTATCGTCTCAGGGACAAACACTTTCTTTCTCTCGGAGCAGACGCAGCTCCGACGCTAAACATTCCGTCTTTTCTCCCTCTGTCGCTGCTTTTCTCTTTTTTTTCACCTTATGCAATCGCTGAGATTGCAACCAAAGTACCACGTCTATACACAAACACACACACACACACACTCCTCTGAAGGTGTAATCACCCCCCTCCTCCCCCCCAGCAGCAGCAGCATCATCATCATCCGTGTAGTTACAAAAACCCATGGCTGCTCCTACAGCTGTAATGGTGGAAAAAAATAAGAGGCCGCAGGCAGTGAAGTTTTTTTTTGTTTTTTTGCTGAGAACTTGAATTATAAATGACCTCCACAACGTTGACCAGTGCAGCAGCAGCAGCATCAGCAGCAGCAGTAAACATGTCACAATTAACGCGTCATGGTTTCCCCTGTAACATTTCTGTGCGGCCGTGCGGCCCATGAGCGTCCGCCTGCGTCTCTGTCGCCGTGTATCAAATTTTCGCTGTTAATAATAGATGTGTTTTCTGTAAATATTTCATGGTCGGCTGACTGAAAACACATGCCTGACAGAGATATGGAGGTAGAGTGGGGGAGGGGGAGGGGCAGAGGGAGGGGATCACATGAGTGACAGAGGGGGGTTTAGTGAGTAAAGAAAGAGAGAGAGAGAGTGAAATTCAATAGGCAGGATTTTAACCCTCTCCTTTTACCTCCATCCGGCGCCGGCGGGCGATGAAAACACGACTCGCTGACGGTAATATATATAAATATATGTTAACTTATCTCCTCCACTTTTCTCCCCCTCTCTCTCCCCCTCTCTCCCTCCCTCCCGCTCACACAGGGCTCCCAGGATTCGACAGGAGGACAGGAGGGTCTGGTGGCTCCACCCTTCACAGCATTCCCGCCTCCTCCCCCGCCCCAGAACGGCCTCCCAGGGACGGAGTTTGGCCCCGGGGCCATGTTCAGTGCCGGGGGCCAAGGTGGAGCAGAGGTAGGGGCCGGAGGGGCTAATGCAGGCACCGCCTCCGCCACCGCCAACGGCAGCAGCAACGTGAGTAACAACGTGCTCACAAATGCCCCGAGTGGTAGTTAACTGTCAGAGCAAACGAGGGGCATATTTTATGATAATCACAGACGACACGCTCCTGTTTTTCTCATTTTCAGACATATTTATGGGTTTGGGGTTTTTTTTGTTTTGTTTATTGCTTTTATCACATAAAATATTAAGCCACGCTGTTAATAACGGTCGTAAAGTCCCGTGGACCAGACCTGCCTCGACATCTGCTGTCTGGATTTAAGGGTTCGCATTAACCTTTTGTTTTCACTCACGTTAGCGTGATGGCTACAGACGGCCGACACATTTAATTAGCTTTAACTGTACGGCTGTGAGCGAGCATCAACACAACGTCACAACATCACAACACATCTGCACCTAAGTGCACATCAACGCAACAGGATTCATGACAACAACATTCAATTAAAGGGTTGAATTTTTAGACACATCTCCAGGCTGCGTTTTTTCTAAAAAGTGAAAAAAAGTAAATGAGAATTTTCATTAATATTATAATATAACCTATTATAAAACAAGTTTTTATTGTTGTTTTTTTCTCTATACTAATGAATTTAATTTTTTTTTTTTTATCACTTCCATAGTTCCATCTGTTGTTATGAAGTTTCCTCATATTCTCATCCTGCACGTATTAAATATTGTTTCTCCAAAGTGCGTTTAAACGGCAGATATTTACATTAAGAACGTTGAAAACGACCTGAGTTTGACCTCACCACACGGCACTAAACCCAAATAAAAATGTAGATAAGATTGTAATGTTTATTTTTAAACCCAGTCAAAGGCATGAACTCACACTCACACACACACTCTCACACACACTGAATTTCTTCATCTCCCCGTATTGACTTTAGAGAAACCTGCAGCAGATGTCATCGTGTTTAGTCAAATAAAAACGACCGATGAACACAGGAATTGATGAAAGTGCAGTGGGACTGAAGATCCTACAGATCTCAGATGTGCTTTTGGCCTCTCTGATCCACAGGGGAAACCGGACGAGACGTCCCAAGGAGAGGCGGGTGTGCAGTGCAGCGCGGGAGGCGCGGGAGCGGGAGGATCTGCCGGAGATTCCTCAGAGGCCAAAGGAACTCCGAAACGACTCCACGTCTCAAACATTCCCTTCCGCTTCCGGGACCCAGATCTCAGGCAGATGTTCGGGGTAAGAAGCGTTAGAATAGTCACAGAATTCCTTTTTTTAATACTGTAGTACACACTCAGTATTCAGGAGACTCAGTAGTACATACTCAGTAGTACACAGTGTGTATTCCTCTGTTGCTTCAGGAGAACATTTTCTTCTCTTATATGTGTCACTGTGTTAGCGTCGGTGACCAAACTAGGGAACAGAGTCAGAGCCAAGTGTACGGCCAAGAAAGCCACAGAAAAACTCTCTGAAGTAGAGTAAAGAGGTTTTCTGTGTAACAGTGACCCCTAGTGTGAGGTTAGCGTAACTTACTGTAAGATTTTTATGTAAGTTTCTGACCTTGCAGTTAATTTGCCCTTTAGATAAAGTTCAAACTTTTTAAACAGTTACACGTTGTTGTTGATTGTTTTTAATCTGATTTTTTTTTTGTTGCTAATTTTCTCATTCATTCATTTGCAGCAATTTGGGAAGATTCTGGATGTAGAGATTATTTTTAATGAGAGGGGTTCAAAGGTAAGTACGCCGACGTCACCTGACCCCCCGTCCCCCTAGTGGACAGGTTTCTCCTGTCGTTAATGCCCCTCCACCACAACCACACCCCCCTTTTTTTTCTTGCACTTTAGAGAACTTGAGCATCACATTTTGTAATCTATTTTGAAATGTCAGAATGCTCTTCAAGTGTCCCTCAGTCAACACCAGCAGCTTGTTCCTCCACTCTCTCTCTCTCTCTCTCTCTCTCTCCCTCAGGGATTCGGCTTTGTGACGTTTGAGAACAGCGCCGATGCAGAAAAAGCCAGAGAAAAACTCCACGGCACGTTGGTGGAAGGTCGTAAGATAGAGGTAATTTTCTCCCTCTCTCTCCTCCTCCTCCTCCTCTTCCTCTTCCTCTTCCTCCTCTTCTGTCTTTTGTTTGTACTCCCATCGTACTTCTGCTCGATCACTCACTGCTAGCTAGCTAGCTCCCATCCTCCCTTTAGTGACATGCTCTGATGCAGCCCACTGGTATCACATCCCCTGGTTTTCCCTATTGTTTTTTTTTATTTCTTAATTTTTTAAATTTTTTTTTTTAAGTCGTTTCTTTTTCCTTTTTGTTGATGTTTTGTGGTGAGAATGACTGGGGGTGCAACAACTACATTAAGCATGCTGGTTACTGTTTCTCCGCAGTATTTTGTGTCCCCCCCCGCCTCCCCTCCCGCCTCACAATCAATGTTTTTTTTTCTTTTACCTATCCCTCACTCCGTCTGTACAATTCACCTTTCCTTATACTGATTGGCACCACTCTCATGTACTTTTGTGCCACGGCTGAATTTGTCATACACTAACATAGTTAATATGTCTATCCTTACCACATGCTTCGATAGGATATGTGAATACTTTGGTACTTTTTCTCATCTCCGATTAGCTTTAACAACCCTTTGATCAATTACATCACTGTATACTGGACTGAGTCAGGGCTGGCTACTGTGAGCCTGAAGCTAAAGTCATGAAAACAGGTAACCCCCCCTCCTCCCCCTCCACTTTTATCTATTGCCTCCTCACTTTTTTTCTTTTTTTTTTTTTTTTTTTCCCACTGATGCGCTACATGTTACCACACAGAAGTTATTTTCTGCCACAGAATTGGAATGATATTTGTGTAGTTGGCACCAGAGGGTTCAAGAGGAACGCAGCGAGAAGGATGATGCATGGCAGATTGCCGCCAGATGCTCTTTTATTCAACCCCTCGGTGTAAAAAAAAAAAAAAAAAACACCCCTTCTGCGTTACCTTCCCCTCCGCTGGTGTTGTGGCTAAGTGGTTGTGACAAGCTTATGGCTCCTGGTGCAACAGCAGCATGCTGGGAATCAAACTCTGACGCATGTTCACTGGTTTTCTAACACAGATCTGTACACTTTTTGTTTTGTGTCCAAATGTCCGTGTGTGTGTGTAATGAGGATTTCTATGAAACATTATTATTGTTTTTGATTTGTCACATGAGCATGTGCTGAGATTTTGAAAATTTTTTCTTTTTTTTTTCTTTTAATTTGATTGGCTGTTCAATCAGCCAGTCCTTCACTCTTCCTCTGTTAACGGCAGCCACTGTAAGCCAGGGTTTCTGCATGGGCTTACTGTGGTGATTTCCTAGTGGTGAGTGTGTGTAAGTGCGTGGGCAGGTGGGTGTGTGTGAGAGAGTCAGTTCTTGCATGATGGATGAGGCTGGCTGGACCCCCCCCTCCTTCAGTTGTGTACTCTCAGTTCTGCTGCAGCGTGGCGTCCACCTGCATCCACTGGTACAACAAACTCCCCCTCCACCTCCTCCTCCCCCCTCAGTCAATCAGCAAGCTGAATGGATACTGATGGAGACCATGTTCCCCTCCATCCGTCAGCGGCCGGCGTTGTCTCCAGTGTTGCATGACACCAGTCGCTCGTGTTCACGGCAGAGCAGTTCTGTCGTGTCTTCTCACTCGTTTACTCTGCATGCGCTGTGTCGGGTGGGGGGGGGCCCAGGGGGGGCTACGGCAGGGGCCGGACTGGCTGCG